>NW_027277796.1:0-24435 GCF_030028105.1 Mobula birostris
CCCATAACTTCCCTAATATCATTGTGTTTTCGCACACCTCTGATACCTTCCCTTATATCACTGTGTTTTCGCGCACCTCTTATAGCTTCCCCTATATCGTCGTGTTTTCACGCACCTCTCACATCTTCCCCTATATCACTGTGTTATCCAGCACCTCTCATACCTTCCCCTGTATCGCTGTGTTTTCGCACACCTCTCATAGCTTGCCATATATGGTGATGTTTTCGCACACCTCTCATAACTTCCCGTAGATTGCTGTGTTTTCGGGCACCTCACATAGCGTCTCCTATATCGTCATGTTTTCACACACCTCCCATAGCTTCCCCAATATCGCTGTGTTTTCTCATTCCTCTGATACTTTCCCCTATATCGCTCTGTTGTCATACACTTCCCATGGCTTCCCATATTTCGCTGTGTTTTCGTGCACCACTCATACCTTCCTCTACATCGCAGAGTTTTCGTGCACCTCTCATACTTTCTACTATAATGCCGTGTTTTCACACACCTCCCATAGCTTCCACTATATCGCTGTGTTTTCTCTCACCTCTCATAACTTCGCCTATATCACGCTGTTTTCGCGCACCTGTCATAGCTTCCCATATATCACTGCGTTTTCGCGCACCTCTCATAGCTTTCCCTATATCGCTATGTTTTCGCGCACCTCCCATAGCTTCCCCTACATCGCTGTGTTTTTGTGAACCTCTCATACCGTCACATATATCGCTCAGATAACGCTCCCCTCTCATGGCTTCCCCTATATAGATGTGTTTTCAGGCACCTTGCATACCTTCCGCTATATCGTTGAGTTTTTGCGCACCTCTCATACCTTCCACTCTATCGGTGTGTTTTCGCGCACTTCTCATACATTCCCCTATATTGCAGTGTTTTCATACACCTCGCATAGCTTCCCCTTTTTCGCCGTGTTTTCGCACACCTCTCATAGCTTCCCATATATTGCGACGTTCTCGGACACCTCTCATCGCTTTCCCCAAATCGCTGTGTTTTCGCACACCTCCCATAGCATCCCGATATCGCTGTGATTTCGTGCACCTCTCATATCTTACCCTATAACCCTGTGTTTTTGCGCACCTCCCATACCCTCCCATTACCGCTGTGCTTTTGAGCACCTCCAATAGATTCCCCTATATCGTTGTGTTTTCTCGCACCTCTCATAGCTTCCCCTATATCGTTGTGTTTTCACGCACCTCTCACATCTTCCCATATATCGCTGTGTTATCGAGCACCTCTCATACCTTCCCCTGTATCGCTGTGTTTTCGCTCACCTCTCATAGCTTGCCATATATGGCGATGTTTTCATACACCCCTCATAACTTCCTGTAGATCACTGTGTTTTCGGGCACCTCACATAGCGTCTCCTATATTGCCATGTTTTCGCACACCTCGCATAGCTTCCCCAATATCGCTGTGTTTTCTCACTCCTCTGATACTTTCCACTATATCGCTCTGTTGTCATGCACTTCCCATGGCTTCCCAAATATCGCTGTTTTTTCGTGCACTACTCATACCTTCCCCTACATCGCTGTGTTTTTGTGCACCTCTCATACTTTCTACTATAATGCCGTGTTTTCACACACCTCCCATAGCTTCCACTATATTGCTGTGTTTTCTTTCACCTCTCATACCTTCCCCTATATCGCTCTGTTTTCGCGCACCTCTCGTAGCTTCCATATATCGCTGCGTTTTCGCGCACCTCTCATAGCTTTCCCTATATCGTTATGTTTTCGCGCACCTCCCATAGACTCCCCTATATCGCTATGTTTTTGTGCACCTCTCATACCGTTCCATATATCGCTCAGATAACGCTCCTCTCTCATAGCTTCCCCTATATCACCGTGTTTTCGTGCACCTCTCATAGCTTCCCCTATATCGCTGTGTTTTTGCGCACCTCACATGCCTTCCGCTATATCATTGAGTTTTTGCGCACCTGTCATACCTGCCACTATAATGCATTTCCTCGCAGACCTCTCATAGCTTCCCCTATATCGCTGTGTTTTCGCGCACCTCGCATACCTTACACTATATCGATGTGTTTTCGCGCAATTCTCATACCTTCCCCTATATCGCTGTATTTTCATACACCTCCCATAGCTTCCCTTTTTTCGCCGTGTTTTCGCGCACCTCTTTTAGCTTCCCATATATTGCGATGTTTTCGGATACCTCACATCGCTTTCCCCAAATCGCTGTGTTTTTGCGCACCTCCCATAGATTCCCCAATATGGCTGTGTTTTCATGCATCTCTTATACCTTCCCCTGTTTCGCTGTGTTTTCGCACACCTCCCATAGCTTCCCGATACCGCTGTGATTTTGTGCACCTCTCATATCTTACCCTATAGTGCTGTGTTTTTGCGCACCTCCCATACCTTCTCATTATAGCTGTGTTTTCGAGCACCTCCCATAGATTCCCCTATATCGCTGTGTTTTCTCGCAGCTCTCATAGCTTCCCCTATATCGTTGTGTTTTCGCGCACCTTGCATAGCTTCCCCTATATCGTTGTGTTTTCGCGCACCTCTCATACCTTCAAGTATATCGATGTGTGTTTGCGCACCTTCCATAGCTTCCTCTATATCTCTGTGTTTTCGCGCTCCTCGCATACCTACCCCTATGTTGTTTTGTTTTTGTGCACCTCTTATACCTTCCACTATATCGATGTGTTATTGCGCACCTCTCGTAGCTTCCCTAGTATCGATGTGTTTTCGCGAACCTCTCATACCTGCCAATATAACGCGTTTTCTCGCAGATCTCTCATACCTTCCCCTATATCGCTGTGTTTTCGCGCAACTCGCATACCTACCCCTATATCGTGTTGTTTTTTGTGCACCTCTCATATCTTCCATATATCAATGTGTTTTCGCGCACCTCTCGTAGCTTCCCTGATATCAATGAGTTTTCGCATTTTTCTCATACCTGCCCCTATAACGCGTGTTTTTACAGACCTCTCATAGCTTCCCTTGTATCATTGTGTTTTCGCACACCTCTCATAGCTTCTCCTATATCGCTGTGTTTTCCAGTACCTCCAATACCTTCCACAATATCATTGTGTTTTCGCACACCTCTGATACCTTCCCCTATATCGCTGTGTTTTCGCGTACGTCTTATTGCTTCCCCTATATCATCGTGTTTTCGCGCACTTCTCACATCTTCCCCTATATCGCTTTGTTTTCGCATACCTCCCATAGCTTCCGCTATATCGCTGTTTTCGCACACCTCTCATAGCTTACCATATATGGCGATGTTTTTGCACACCTCTCATAGCTTGTCATATATGGCGATGTTTTCGCACACCTCTCATAACTTCCCATAGATCGCTGTGTTTTCGGGCACCTCACATAGCGTCCCCTACATCGCTGTGTTTTCATGTACCTCTCATACTTTCTAATATAATGCCGTGCTTTCACACACCTCCCATAGCTTCCACTATATAGCTGTGTTTCTCTCACCTCTCATACCTTCCCCTATATCGCTCTGCTTTCGCGCACTTCTCTTAGCTTCCCCAATATCGCTGTGTTTTCGCGCAACTCGCATACCTACCCCTATACCGTGTTGTTTTTGTGCACCTCTCATATCTTCCATATATCAACGTGTTTTCGCGCACCTCTCGTAGCTTCCCTGATATCGATGATTTTTCGCATTTTTCTCATACCTACCCCTATAACGCGTGTTTTTACAGCCCTCTCATAGCTTCCCCTGTATCATTGTGTTTTCGCGCACACCTCGTAGCTTCCCATATATCATTGCGTTTTCACGCACCTCTCATAGCGTTTCCTATATCACTGTGTTTTGTGCACCTCTTATACCGTCCATATATCGCTCAGATAATGCTCCCCTCTCATAGCTTCCCCTATATCACTGTGTTTTCGCGCACCTCTCATATCTTCCCCTATATCGCTGAGTTTTTGCGCACCTCTCATACCTTCCACTATATCAATGAGTTCGGGCACCTCTCGTAGTTTCCCCTGTATCGATGTGTTTTCGCGCACCTCTCTTACCTGCCCCTATAACGCGTTTTCTCGCAGAGCTCTCACACCTTCTCCTATATCGCTCTGTTTTCGCGCACCTCTCGTAGCTTCCCCTATATCGCTGCGTATATGTGCACCTCTCATAGCTTTCCCTATACCGCTATGCATTCGCGGACCTCCCATAGCTTCCCCTATATGGCTGTGTTTTTGTGCACCTCTCATACCGTCCAATTATCGCTGAGATAATGCTCCCCTCTCATAGCTTCCCTATATCACCGTGGTTTCGCGCACCTCGCAAACCTTCCTCTATATCGTTGTGTTTTAGCGCACCTCTCATACCTTCCACTATATCGATGTGTTCACGCACCTCTCGTAGCTTCCCCTGTATCGATGTGTTTTCGCGCACCTCTCATACCTGCCCATATAACGCGTTTTCTCGCAGATCTCTCATACCTTCCCCCCTATATCGCTGTGTTTTCACGCACCTCGCATAGCTTCCCCTTTTTCGCCGTGTTTTCGCGCACCTCTCATAGCTTCCCATATATTGCGATTTTTTTGCGCACCTCTCATCACTTTCCCCAAATAGCTGTGTTTTTGCACACCTCTCATATCTTCCCCCATATTGCCGTGTTCTGGTGCACCTCACATAGCTTCCCCTATATTGCTGTGTTTTCGCACACCTCTCATAGCTTGCCATATATGGCGATGTTTTCGCACACCTCCCATAACTTCCCTAATATCATTGTGTTTTCGCACACCTCTGATACCTTCCCTTATATCACTGTGTTTTCGCGCACCTCTTATAGCTTCCCCTATATCGTCGTGTTTTCACGCACCTCTCACATCTTCCCCTATATCACTGTGTTATCCAGCACCTCTCATACCTTCCCTGTATCGCTGTGTTTTCGCACACCTCTCATAGCTTGCCATATATGGTGATGTTTTCGCACACCTCTCATAACTTCCCGTAGATTGCTGTGTTTTCGGGCACCTCACATAGCGTCTCCTATATCGTCATGTTTTCCCACACCTCCATAGCTTCCCCAATATCGCTGTGTTTTCTCATTCCTCTGATACTTTCCCCTATATCGCTCTGTTGTCATACACTTCCCATGGCTTCCCATATTTCGCTGTGTTTTCGTGCACCACTCATACCTTCCTCTACATCGCAGAGTTTTCGTGCACCTCTCATACTTTCTACTATAATGCCGTGTTTTCACACACCTCCCATAGCTTCCACTATATCGCTGTGTTTTCTCTCACCTCTCATAACTTCGCCTATATCACGCTGTTTTCGCGCACCTGTCATAGCTTCCCATATATCACTGCGTTTTCGCGCACCTCTCATAGCTTTCCCTATATCGCTATGTTTTCGCGCACCTCCCATAGCTTCCCCTACATCGCTGTGTTTTTGTGAACCTCTCATACCGTCACATATATCGCTCAGATAACGCTCCCCTCTCATGGCTTCCCCTATATAGATGTGTTTTCAGGCACCTTGCATACCTTCCGCTATATCGTTGAGTTTTTGCGCACCTCTCATACCTTCCACTCTATCGGTGTGTTTTCGCGCACTTCTCATACATTCCCCTATATTGCAGTGTTTTCATACACCTCGCATAGCTTCCCCTTTTTCGCCGTGTTTTCGCACACCTCTCATAGCTTCCCATATATTGCGACGTTCTCGGACACCTCTCATCGCTTTCCCCAAATCGCTGTGTTTTCGCACACCTCCCATAGCATCCCGATATCGCTGTGATTTCGTGCACCTCTCATATCTTACCCTATAACCCTGTGTTTTTGCGCACCTCCCATACCCTCCCATTACCGCTGTGCTTTTGAGCACCTCCAATAGATTCCCCTATATCGTTGTGTTTTCTCGCACCTCTCATAGCTTCCCCTATATCGTTGTGTTTTCACGCACCTCTCACATCTTCCCATATATCGCTGTGATATCGAGCACCTCTCATATCTTCCCCTTTATCGCTGTGATTTCGCACTCCTCTCATAGCTTGCCATATATGGCGATGTTTTCGCACACCTCTCATAACTTCCCGTAGATCACTGCGTTTTCGCGCACCCCTTATAGCTTTCCCTATATCGCTATGTTTTCGCGCACCTCCCATAGCTTCCCCTATATCGCTGTGTTTTTGTGCACCTCTCATACCTTCACCTGTATCGATGTGTTTTCACGCACCTTTCATACCTGCCTCTATAACGCATTTTTTCGCAAACCTCCCATAGCTTCCCCTATATCGCTGTGTTTTCGCTCACCTCCCATAGCTTCCCCAATATTGCTGTGTTTTCTCACTCCTCTGATACTTCCCCCTATATCGCTCTGTTGTCATGCACTTCCATGGCTTCC
Source organism: Mobula birostris (assembly GCF_030028105.1). Taxonomy (NCBI): domain Eukaryota; kingdom Metazoa; phylum Chordata; class Chondrichthyes; order Myliobatiformes; family Myliobatidae; genus Mobula; species Mobula birostris. The sequence goes on from NW_027277796.1 coordinate 6,343, forward strand.
CATATATCGCTGTGTTTTCGTGCACCGCTCATACCTTCCCCTACATCGCTGTGTTTTCGTTCACCTCTCATACTTTCTACTATAATGCCGTGTTTTCACACACCTCCCATAGCTTCCACTATATCGCTGTGTTTTCTGTCACCTCTCATACCTTCCCCTATATCGCTCTGCTTTCGCGCAGCTCTCTTAGCTTCCCATATATCGCTGCATTTTCGCGCACCTCTCATACCTTTCCCTATATCGCTATGTTTTTGCGCACCTCCCATAGCTTCCCCTATATCGCTGTGTTTTCTCTCACCTCTCATACCTTCCCCTATATCGCTCTGCTGTCGCGCACCTCTCTTAACTTCCCATATATTGCTGCGTTTTCGCGTACCTCTCATAGCTTTCCCTATATCGCTATGTTTTCGCGCACCTCCCATAGCTTCCCCTATATCGCTGTGTTTTTGTGCACCTCTCATACCGTCACATATATCGCTCAGATAACGCTCCCCTCTCATGGCTTCCCCTATATCGATGTGTTTTCGCGCACCTCGCATACCTTCCGCTATATCATTGAGTTTTTGCGCACCTCTCATACCTTCCACTCTATCGGTGTGTTTTCGCACACTTCTCGCAGTGTTTTCATACACCTCGCAGTGTTTTCATACACCTTGCATAGCTTACCCTTTTTCGCCGTGTTTTCGCACACCTCTCATAGCTTCCCATATATTGCGACGTTCTCGGACACCTCTCATCGCTTTTCCCAAATCGCTGTGTTTTCGCGCACCTCCTATAGATTCCCCAATATGGCTGTGTTTTCATGCACCACTTATACCTTCCCCTGTATCGCTGTGCTTTCGCACACCTCCCATAGCATCCCGATATCGCTGAGATTTCATGCACATCTCATATCTTACCCATTATCGCTGTGTTTTCGCGCACCTCCCATATATTCCCCAATATGGCTGTGTTTTCACGCACCACTTATATTTTCCCCTGTATCGCTGTGCTTTCGCGCACCTCCCATAGCTTCCCTGAAATCGCTGTGATTTTGCGCACCTCCCGTAGCTTCCCCTATATCACTGTGTTTTCTCACACCTGTCATACCTTCCCCTATATCACTGTGTTTTCGCGCACCTTGCACAGCTTCCCCTATATCGTTGTGTTTTCGCGCACCTCTCATACCTTCAAGTATATCGATGCGTGTTTGCGCACCTTCCATATCTTCCCCTATATCGCTGTGTTTTCGCGTACCTCACATAACTACCCCATGTTGTTTTGTTTTGTGCACCTCTTATACCATCCTCTATATCGATGAGTTTTTGTGCACCTCTCGTAGCTTCCCTGGTATCGATGTGTTTTCGCACACCTCTGATACCTGCCCCTATAACGGGTGTTTTCGCAGACCTCTCATAGCTTCCCCTGTATCGCTGTTTTCTCGCACACCTCCCATAGCTTCCCCTATATCGCTGTGTTTTCGCGCACCTCTCATATCTTCCCCTAGATCGCTGCGTTTTCTCGTACCTCTGCTACCTTCCCCTGTATCTCTCTGTTGTCGTGCACCTTCCTGGCTTCCCATATATCGTTGTGTTTTCGCGCACCTCTCATACTTTCCCCCATAACGCCATGTTTTCACGTACCTACCATAGCTTCCCCTATATCGCTGTGTTTTCTCGCACCTCTCATACCTTCCCCTATATCGTTCTGTTTTCGCGCACCTCCCGTAGCTTCCCATTTTCGCCGTGTTTTTGTGCACCTCTCATAGCTTCCCATATATTGCGATGTTTTCGTGCACCTCTCATCGCTTTCCCCAATTCGCTGTGTTTTTGCGTACCTCTTGTAGCTTCCCCTATATCGATGTGTTTTCGCGCACCTCTCATAATTTCCCCTATATCGCTATGTTTTCATGCGCCTCCCATAGGTTCCCCAACATCGCTGTGTTTTCGCGTGCCTATCATAACCTCTCCTGTGTTGCTGTGTTCTCGTGCACCTGTCATAGCTTTCCATATATTGCATTGATTTCGCGCACCTCTCATAGCTTCCCCCAAATCACTGTGTTTTCGCGCACCTCTCATCGCTTTCCCCAAATAGCTGTGTTTTTGCGCACCTCTCATATCTTCCCCCATATTGCAGTGTTCTGATGCACCTCACAGAGCTTCCCCTACATCGCTGCGTTTTCGCGCACCTCCCTTAGATTCCCCGATAACGCTGTGATTTCGTGCACCTCTCATATCTTCCACTATAGCGCTGTGTTTTTGCGCACCTCCCATACCTTCCAATTATCGCTGTGTTTTTGCGCACCTTTCCATAGATTCCCCAACATGGCTGTCTTTTCACGCACCTCTTATATCTTCCCCTGTATCGCTGTGCTTTCGCACACATCCCATAGCTTCCCCGATATCGCTGTGATTTCGCGCACCTCCCGTAGCTTCCCCTATATTGATTTGTTTTCTCGCACCTCTCATAGCTACCCCTATATCGCTGTGTTTTCACGCACCTTGCATAGCTTCCCCTATATCGTTATTTTCGCGCACCTCTCATACCTTCAAGTAGATCGATATGTGTTTACGCACGTTTGCATACCTACCCCTATATCATTTTGTTTCGTGCACCTCTCAATTAGGAAGGGGAAAAAAGATTATGAGAGAAAACTGGCAGGGAACTTAAAAACTGACTGTAAAAGCTTTTATAGATATGTAAAAAGGAAAAGACTGGTAAAGACAAATGTAGGTCCCCTGCAGACAGAAACAGGTAAATTATTATGGGGAGCAAGGACATGGCAGACCAATTGAATAATTACTTTGGTTCTGTCTTCACTAAGGAGGACATAAATAATCTTCCAGAAATAGTAGGGGACAGAGGGTCCAGTGAGATGGAGGAACTGAGCGAAATACTTGTTAGTAGGGAAGTGGTGTTAGGTAAATTGAAGGGATTGAAGGCAGATAAATCCCCAGGGCCAGATGGTCTGCATCCTAGAGTGCTTAAGGAAGTAGCCCAAGAAATAGTGGATGCATTAGTGATAATTTTTCAAAACTTGTTAGATTCTGGACTAGTTCCTGAGGATTGGAGGGTGGCTAATGTAACCCCACTTTTTAAAAAAGGAGGGAGAGAGAAACCATGGAATTATAGACCGGTTAGCCTAACGTCGGTGGTGAGGGAACTGCTGGAGTCAGTTATCAAGGATGTGATAACAGCACATTTGGAAAGCGATGAAATCATCGGACAAAGTCAGCATGGATTTGTGAAAGGAAAATCATGTCTGACGAATCTCATAGAATTTTTTGAGGATGTAACTAGTAGAGTGGATAGGGGAGAACCAGTGGATGTGGTATATTTGGATTTTCAAAAGGCTTTTGACAAGGTCCCACACAGGAGATTAGTGTGCAAACTGAAAGCACACGACATTGGGGGTAAGGTATTGATGTGGATGGAGAATTGGTTAGCAGACAGGAAGCAAAGAGTGGGAATAAACGGGACCTTTTCAGAATGGAAGGCGGTGACTAGTGGGGTACCGCAAGGCTCAGTGCTGGGACCCCAGTTGTTTACAATATATATTAATGAATTGGATGAGGAAATTAAATGCAGCATCTCCAAGTTTGCAGATGACACGAAGCTGGGTGGCAGTGTTAGCTGTGAGGAGGATGCTAAGAGGATGCAGAGTGACTTGGATAGGTTGGGTGAGTGGGCAAATTCATGGCAGATGCAATTTAATGTGGATAAATGTGAAGTTTTGCCACTTTGGTGGCAAAAATAGGAAAACAGATTATTATCTGAATGGTGGCCGATTAGGAAAAGGGGAGGTGCAGCGAGACCTGGGTGTCATTATACACCAGTCATTGAAAGTGGGCATGCAGGTACAGCAGGTGGTGAAAAAGGCGAATGGTGTGCTGGCATTTATAGCGAGAGGATTCGAGTACAGGAGTAGGGAGGTACTACTGCAGTTGTACAAGGCCTTGGTGAGACCACACCTGGAATATTGTGTGCAGTTTTGGTCCCCTAATCTGAGGAAAGACATCCTTGCCATAGAGGGAGTACAAAGAAGGTTCACCAGATTGATTCCTGGGATGGCAGGACTTTCATATGAAGAAAGACTGGATGAACTGGGCTTGTACTCGTTGGAATTTAGAAGATTGAAGGGGGATCTGATTGAAACGTATAAAATCCTAAAGGGATTGGACAGGCTAGATGCAGGAAGATTGTTCCCGATGTTGGGGAATTCCAGAACAAGGGATCACAGTTTGAGGATAAAAGGGAAGCCTTTTAGGACCGAGATTAGGAAAAACTTCTTCACACACAGAGTGGTGAATCTGTGGGATTCTCTGCCACAGGAAACAGTTGAGGCCAGTTCATTGGCTATATTTAAGAGGGAGTTAGATATGGCCCTTGTGGCTACGTGGATCAGGGGGTATGGAGGGAAGGCTGGGGCGGGGTTCTGAGTTGGATGATCAGCCATGATCATAATAAATGGCAGTGCAGGCTCGAAGGGCCAAATGCGCACGTTCCATACCTTCCCATATATTGCTATGTTTTTCCGCACCTCCCGTAGCTTCCCCTATATTCCTGTGCTTTTGTGCACATCTCATACATTCTGCTGTATTGCTGTATTTTCACGCACCTCTCATAGCTTCCCCTATATCGCTGTATTTTCGCGCACCTCTCATAACTTCCCCTGTACAGCTGTGTATTCGCTCACCACTTATAACTTCCCCCGTATCAGCGTGCTTTTGCGCACCTCTCATACATTCTCTTATATCGCTATGTTTTTGCGCACCTCTCATACATTCTCTTATATCGCCATGTTTTCGTGCACCTCTCATACCTTCAACTATATCGCTGTGTTTTCACGCACATCCCATACCTTCCCCTATAGTGCTGTGTTCTCGTGCACCTCTCAAAGCTTTACCAAAAGCTCTGTGTTTTAGCGCACCTCTCATACCTTCTCCTATATTGCTGTGTTTTCGCGCACCTCTTATAGCTTCCCATATATCACTGTGTTTTCGCGCACCTCGCATTGCTTCCCCTAAATCCTTGTGTTTTCGTGCACCTCTCATACCTCCAACTATATTGATGTGTTTTTGTGCACCTCTCGTAGCGTCCCCTCTACCGTTGTGTTCTCACGCACCTCTCATAGCTTCCATATATTGCGATGTTTTCGCGCACCTCTCATAGCTTCCCCCAAATCGCTGTGTTTTCTCGCAAATCCCATGGCTTCCCCTATATCACTGTGTTTTCACGCACCTCTCATATCTTCCCATATATAGTCGTGTTTTCGCGCACCTCCCATAGGTTCCCCTATAAGACTGTGCTTTTGCGCACCTCTCGTCCCTTCCCCTTTATCGCTGTGTTATCACGCACCTCTCATAGCTTCCACTCTATCGCTGTGCTCTCGCGCACCTCTCATACCTTCTCCTATAGAGGTGCGATTTCTCTCACCTCTCATAACTTCCCTTATATTGCTGTGTTTTCGCACACCTCTCATACATTCCCCTACATCTCCATGTTTTCGCGCACTGCTCATACCTTCCTGTATATTGGTGTGATTTTTCGCACCTCACATAGCTTCCCCTATATCGCTATTTTCCGTGCACCTCTGATAGATTCACCTAAATCGCTGGGTTTTCGCGCACCTCTCATAACTTCCCCTATATCGCTGTGTTTTCATGCACCTTCCATAGGTTCCGCTACATCGCTGTGTTTTCGCGTGCCTATCATACCTTCCCGTATATCAATGTGTTCTCATAGCTTACCCCAAATTGCTGTGTTTTCTCGCACCTCTCATAGCTTCCCCTATATCGCTGTTTTCTCGCACCTCTTATACCTTCCCCTATATGGCTGAGTTTTTGCAGACCTCTCACAGCTGTGCCTATATCGCCATGTTTTCGCACACCTCCTATAGCTTCCCATATATCACTGTCTTTTCACACACCTCGCATACCTACCCCTATATTGCTGTGTTTTTCCGCACGTCTCTGAGCTTCCCCTATATTGCTGTGTTTTCTCACACCTGTGATAACTTCCCCTATATTGCTCTGTTTTCGTGCACCTCCCATAGCTTCCCATATATCGCTGTGTTTTCGCGCAGCTCTCATACCTTTCACTATATCGCTGCATTTCCGCTCACCTCTCCTAACTTCTCCTATATCGCTGTGTTTTCGTGCACCTCCCATAGGTTCCCCTACATCGCTGTGCTTTCGCGTGCCTATCATACCTCCCCCTATATCAATGTGTTCTCGTGCACCTCTCATAGCTTTCCATATATTGCAATGTTTTCGTGCACCTATCATACCTCCCCCTATATCAATGTGTTCTCGTGCACCTCTCATAGCTTTCCATATATTGCAATGTTTTCGTGCACCTCTCATAGCTTCCCCTATATAGCTTTTTTTCGCGCACCTCTCATAACTTCTCCTATGTCGTGGTGTTTTCACGCACCTGCCATTGCTTCCCCTATATCTATTATATTACCTGGTTATTTTAAGTCTAAACTGCACTGTTTGTCCTTACATTTTTTTTTGTGTATCTCTTGTAAAGTTATATTGCAACTGTGTATCAGTGCCTATATGGTTTACCTTTTGTGTACTAATTCAATAAAAAGACTTAAAAAGAAAAGATTTGGGGGAAGCTATGAGAGGTGCGTGAAAACGCAGTGATATTGGGGAATGTATGAGAGGTGCGTGAAAACACATCAATATAGTTGAAGGTATGAGACATGCGCGAAAACATAATGATGTAGGGGAAGCAATGCGAGGTGCACGAAAAAAAAGCGATATAGAGGAAGGTATGAGAGGCCGGTGAAAACACAGTGATATAGGGGAAGCTATGAGAGGTGCGCGAAAACACGGCGATATAGGGGAAGGTATGAGAGGTGTGCGAAAACAAATCGATATGGGGAAGCTACGAGAGGTGCGTGAAAACAGAGAGATTTTGTGACAGCTATGAGAGGTGCGCGAAAACACAGCGCTATAGGGGAAGCTATGGGAGGTGCACGAAAACACGGTGATATACGTGAAGGAATGAGAGGTGTGTGAAAACACATCAATATAGGGGAAGCGATGAGAGGTATGAGATGGTATGCAAGGTGAATGAAAACAGTGACATAGAGGTAGGTATGAGAGGTGCGCGAAAACACAGCGATATAGAGGAAGCTATAGGAGGTGCGCAAAAACACAGCGATATAGGAGAAAGTACGAGAGATGAGCGTAAACTTGGCTAAAAAGGGGAAGGTATGAAAGGTGCGCGAGAACTGGGCGATATATGTAAAGCTATGAGAGGTGAGCAGAAACACAGCGATAGAGAGGAAGCTATGGGAGGTGCGCCAAACACAGTGTTATGGGGGATGCTATGGAAGGTGCGCCAAAACACAGCGAGATAAGGGAAGTTACGAGAGGTGAGAGAAAACGCATCTCTATAGGGGAAGGTATGGGAGCTGTGCGAAAATATGGCGATATAGTGGCAGCTATGAGAGGTGAGCAAAAACACAGCGATATAGGGGAAGGTATGAGAAGTGCACGAGAACGCAGCGGTAGATGGGAAGCTATGAGAGGTGCGCAAAATCACACCGATATAGGGGAAGCTATGAGAGGTGTGTGATGACACAGCGATATAGGGGAAGGGATGAGAGCTGCGCGAAAACACAGTCTTACAGGGAAACCTATGGGAGGTGTGCGAAAACACGGCGATATATGGGAAGATAAGGGAGGTTTGCAAAAATACAGCGAAGTACGGGAAGTTATGGGACGTGCGCGAAAACACAGCGGTATAGTGGAAGATATGAGAGGTGCGTGAAAACACAGCGATATAGGGGAAGCTATAACAGGTGAGCAAAAACACAATGATATTGGGGAAACTACGTGTGGTGCGGGAAAACACAGCGATATAGGGGAAGGTATGAGAGGTGTGAGAAAACACAGTGATATAGGGGAAGCTATGGGAGGTGCATGAGAACATGGTGATATAGGAGAAGGAATGAGAGGTGCACTAAAACACTGCGATTTCGGGGAAGACATGAGAGGTGCCCGAAAACACATCCATATAGCGATATAGGCGAAGTTATGAGAGGTGCGTGAAAACACAACGATAAATGGGAAACTATGGGAGATGCACAAAAACAAAGCGATATAGGGGAAGGTATGAGAGGTGTGAGAAAACACAGCAATATAGGGGAAGCTATGAGAGGTGTGTGAAAACACAGCGATATAGGAGAAGGTATGAGAGGTGCACGAAAACACAGCGATATATGGGAAGCTATGGGAGGTGCACGAAAACAGAGAGAGAAGGGGGAACGTATGAGAGCTGTCAGAAAACACAGCAATATAGGGGAAGCTATGGGAGGTGCATGAACGCACGGCGATGTAGGAGAAGATATGAAAGGTGTGCGAAAACACAGCAACGTAGGGGAAGCTATGCAAGGTGCGCCAGAACATGGCGATATAGGGGAAGCTATGAGAGGTGCGCAGAAACCCAGCGATTTTGGCGAATCTATGTGAGGTCCGCGAAAACATCGCAATATATGGGAAGCTATGAGAGGTGCGCGAAAACATGGTGAAAAATGGGAAGAAATGGGAGGTCCCTGAAAACATGGCAATATAGGGTAAGTTATGTGAGCTGCTTGATAACACAGCGATATAGAGAAGTAATGAGGTGCGCGAAAACACGGTGATACAGCGGAAGCTATGAGAGGTGAGCGAAAACACAGCGCTATAGGGGAAGCCTTGGGATGTGAAATCACAGTGATATCGGGGAAGGCATGAGAAGTGCGTAAAAACACAGCGATTTGGGGGAATCTATCAGTAGTGCGCGAAAACATCACAATATATGGGAAGCTATGAGAGGTGCGCGAAAACATAGCGAAAAATGGGAAGCTGTGGGAGGTCCATGAAAACAGGGCGATATAGGGGAAGTGGTGAGAGGTGCACGAGAGCACAGTGACATAGGGGAAGCTATGGGAGGTGCGTGAAAACAGAGCAATATAGGGGAAGCTATGACAGCTGCTTGATAACACAGTGATATAGGTCAAGATATCAGAGGTGCGCGAAAACCCGGTGATATAGAGGAAGCTATGAGAGGTGAGCGAAAACACAGCGATATAGGGGAAGCCTTGGGAGGTGCGGGAAATCACAGCGATATAGGGTAATGTATGGGAGGTGCGTGAAAATACTGTGATATAGGGGAAGGTATGTGATGTGTGAGAAAACATAGCGATGTAGGAGAAGCTATGCAAGTTTCGCCAGAATAAGGGGATATAGGGGAAGATATGGGAGGTGCGCGAAAACACAGCGATATAGGGGAATGTATAGGAGGTGCATGAAAAACGGCGATATAGGGGAAGTTATGAGAGGTGCGCGAAAACACTGTGATATAGGGCAAGCTATGGGAGGTGCGCGAAAACAGGGAGATATACGTGAAGGTATGAGAGGTGCTTTAATGCACGTCGATATAGCAGAATGTATGAGAGATGAGCGAAAACTCAGCTAAAAAAGGGAATGTATGAGAGGTGCGCGAAAACACAACGATATAGGGGAAGTTATGAGAGGTGCGCGAAAACACAGCGATATATGGGAAGCTATGGGAGGTGCTTGATAACAGAGCGATATTGGGGAAGGAATGAGAGATACGTGCAAACACAGCGATGTTGGGGAAGCTATGAGAGGGGTGCAAAAACAGCGATACAGCAGAAGCTATGGGAGGTACGTGACAACACAGGAATATCAGGGAAGGTATGGAAGGTGCGTGAAAACACGGTGATATACGTGAAGGTATCAGAGGTGCGTGAAAACACGGCAATATGGGGGAAGCTATAAGAGGTGAGCGAAAACACAGCAATATAGGAGAATGTATGAGAGGTGTGCGAAAACATAATGATATTGGGGAAGCTATGGGAGGTGCGGTAAAACACAGCGATATAGGGTAAAGTATGAGATGTGTGCGAAAACACAGCGATATAGGGGAAACTATGGGAGTTTTCCGAAAATACAGCGATATAGGGTAAGGGATGAGAGGTGGGTGAAAACACAGTGATATAGGGGAATCTATGGGAGGTGCGCGAAAACACAGCGATATAGCGGAAGGCATGGGAGGAGCACAAAATCACGGCGATATAGGGGAAGGTATGAAAGGTGCAGGATAACCCAGTGATATTGGGGAAGCTATGGGAGGTGCGCGAAATCATGGTGATATACGTGATGTTATGAGAGGTGCACGAAAATTCAGCAATTTGAGGGAAGCTGTGAGAGGTACGCGAAAACATTGCAGTATATGGAAAGCTATGAGAGGTGCACAAGAACACAGTGATAGAGGGGAAGCAATGAGAGGTGCGCGATAACACCGTGAAAAGGGGGAGGGTATGAGAGTTGCGGGAAAACACGGCGATATATGGGAAACTATGGGAGGTGCGTGAAAACAGGGCGATATAGGGGAAGGTATGAGCGATGCGCTAAAACACAGCAATGTTGGGGAGGGTACGAGAGGTCTGCGAAAACACAATGATATTGGGGAAGCTATGAGAGGTGCATAAAACACAGCGATATAGGGTAAGGTATGAGAGGTGCGCAAGAACACAGCGATATAGGGGAAGGTATGTGAGGTGCGTGAAAACACGTCGATACAGGGGAAGCGATGAGAGGTGCACCAAAACTCAGCAATATGGAGGATGGTATGAGCGGAGAGTGAAAACGCAGGGATATAGGGGTAGATATGCAAGATGCATGAAAACACACTGATATAGGGAAGGTATGAGAGCTGCGCGAAAACACAACGATATAGGGGAAGGTATGACAGGTGCACAAAAACACAGTGATGTAGAGGAATCTATAGGAGGTGTGCGAAAACGCAGTGATATATGGGAAGCTATGGAAGGTGTGCGATAACAGAGCGATATGGGGACGGTATTAGAGGTGGGAGAAAACGCAGCGATATAGGGGAAGCTATGGGAGGTGCGTGAAAACAGTGCGATATAGGAGAAGGTATGAGAGGTACACGAAAACACGGCGAAATAGGGGAAGATATGAGAGGTGCGCGTAAACACAGCAATTTGGGGGAATCTATGAGAGGTGCACGAAAACATTGCAATATATGTTAAGCTATGAAAGGTGTACGAGTACAGAGGGACATAGGGGAAGGTGTGGGAGGTGCACCAAAACTCGGCGATATAGGGGAAGGTATGAGAGGTGTGCGAAAACACCGTGATATAGGGGAAGCTATGGGAAGTGCGCGAAAACATGGTGATATATGTGATGTTATGAGAGGTGCACAAAAACAGAGCAATTTGAGGGAAACTATGAGAGGTGTCCGAAAACATTGCAATATATGTAGAGCTATGAGAGGTGCACGAGAACACAACGATAGAGGGAAAGCTATGAGAGGTGTGCGAAAACACAGTGAAAAAGGGGAAGGTATGAGAGGTGCGGGAAAACACGGCGATATATGGGAAACTATGGGAGGTGCGTGAAAACAGGGCGATATAGGGACGGTATGAGAGGTGCACAAAAACACAGCGATATAGGTGGATCTATGGGAGGTGTGCAAAACCACAGCGACATAGGGGGAGGTATGAGAGGTGTGCGAAAACACAATGATATAGAGGAATCTATAGGAGGTGCACGAAAACGCAGCGATATATGGGAAGCTTGGGAGGTACGCAATAACAGAGCGATATAGGGGAAGGTATGAGAGGTGCGAGAAAACACAGCAATGTAGAGGAAGCTATGAGAGGTGTGCGAAAACAGTGATGTAGCAGAAGCTATGTGAGATGTGCAAAAACACGACGATATATGTGAAGTTATGTGAGCTGCGTGAAAGCACGTCGATACAGGGGAAGCGATGAGAGGTGCACGAAAACTCAGCAATATAGAGGACTGTATGAGCGGAGAGTGAAAACGCAGGGATACAGGGATAGATATGCAAGATGCATGAAAACACAGTAATATAGGGAAGGTATGAGAGCTGTGTAAAAACACAACGAAATAGGGGAAGGTATGAGAGGTGGGCGAAAACACAGCGATATTTGGGAATCTATAGGAACTGAGCGAAAACAGAGCGATATAGGGGACGGTATCAAAGGTGAGAGAAAACACAGAGATAGAGGGGAACCTATGGGATGTGTGTGAATACATTGCGATATAGGAGAAGTTATTAGAGGTACGTGAAAACACAGCGATGTTGCGGAATTTATGAGAGGTGCGCGAAAACAGCGATATAGTGGAAGCTATGAGAGCTACGTGACAACACAGCAATATAGGGGAAGGTATGGGAGGTGCTCGAAAAGACGTCGATATAGGAGAAGGTATGAGAGGCGCACGATAAAACGGCGATATAGGGGAAGCTGTAAGAGGTGAGCGAAAACACAGCAATATAGGGGATGGTATGAGAGGTGTGTGAAAACACAGCGATATAGGGGAAGGTGTGGGAGGTGCACGAAATCACAGCGATATATGGGAAAGTATGAGAGGTGCGCAAAAACATAGCGATATAGAGGAAGGTATGGGAGGTGCGTCAAACAAGGCCTTATACGGGAAGGTATTAGAGGTGTGCAAAAACACAGCGATATAGGGGAATCTATGGGAGGTGCGTGAAACCACAGCGATATAGGCGAAGGTATGGGTGGTACGTGAAAACAGGGTGTTATAGGGGAAGGTATTCGAGGTGCGCAAAAACACAGCGATATAGGGGAATCTATGGGAAGTGCGCGAAAACACAGTGATATAGGGGAAGCTATGAGAGGTGCACGAAAACACGTCGATACAGGGGAAGCGATGAGAGGTGCACGAAATCTCAGCAATATAGAGGATGGTATGAGCGGAGAGTGAAAACGCAGGGATATAGGGGTAGATATGCAAGATGTATGAAAACACGTTGGTATAGGGAAGGTATTAGAGCTGCGCGAAAACACAACGATATAGGGGAAGGTATGACAGGTGCGCAAAAGCACAGTGATATAGAGGAATCTATAGGAAGTGCACGAAAACGCAGTGATATATGGGAAGCTATGGGAGGTGTACGATAACAGAGCGATATGGGGACGGTATTAGAGGTGGGAGAAAATGCAGCGATATAGGGGAAGCTATGGGAGGTGTGTGAAAACATTGCGATATAGGAGAAGGTATGAGAGGTACGCGAAAACATGGCGAAATAGGGGAAGATATGAGAGGTGCGCATAAACACAGCGATTTGGGGGAATCTATGAGAGGTGCACGAAAACATTGCAATATATGTTAAGCTATGAGAGGTGTACGAGAACACAGCGATATGGGGGAAGGGGTGGGAGGTGCACGAAAACTCGGCGATATAGGGGACGATATGAGAGTGCGCAAAAACACAGCGATATAGGGGAAGGTATGGGTGGTACGTGAAAACAGGGCCTTATAGGGGAAGGTATTCGAGGTGTGCAAAAAGACGTCGATATAGGGGAAGGTATGAGAGGTGTGCGAAAACACAGCATTATAGGAGAAGCTATGGGAGCTGTGTGAAAACAGGGTGATATAGGGGAATGTATGAGAGGTGCAGGAAAACACGGCGATAAATGGGAAATTATGGGAGGTGCGTGGAAACAGGGCGATATAGTGGTGGCATGAGAGGTGCGCAAAAACACAGCGATATAGGGGAAGCTATGGGAGGTGCGTGAATCCACATCGATATAGGGGAAGGTATGGGTGGTGCACGAAAAAACGGCGATATAGGGGAAGAAATGAGATGTGCGCTAAATCACAACGATATAGGGGGAGATATGAGAGGTGTGCGAAAACACAATGATGTAGAGGAATCTATAGGAGGTGCGCGAAAACGCAGCGATATATGGGAAGCTATTGGAGGTGCGCAATAACAGAGTGATATAGGGGATGGTATGAGAGGTGCGAGAAAACATAGCGATATAGGGGAATCTATGGTAGGTGTGTCAAAACATGGCTATATAGGAGAAAGAATGAGAGGTGTACGAAAAAAAATCGATGTACGGGAAGCTATGAGATGTGCGCGAAAACAGTGATATAGCGGTAGCTATGGGAGTTACGCGACAACACAGCAATATAGGGGAAGGTATGGGAGGTGCGTGAAAACACGGCGCTATACGTGAAGGTATCCGAGGTGCGTGAAAACTCGTCGATATAGGGGAGGGTATGAGAGGTGCAAGAAAACACAGCAATATAGGGGAAGCTATAAGAGGTGAGCGAAAACACAGCAATATAGGGGAAGGTCTGAGAAGTCTGAGAAAGCACAATGATATTGGGGAAGCGATGGGAGGTGCGGCAAAAGACAACGTTATAAGGCAAGGTATAAGAGGTGCGCGAAAACACAGTAATATAGGGGAAGCTATGGGAGGTGCTCGAAAAACACGACGATATAGACAAAGCTATGAGAGGTGAGAAAAAACACAGCGATATGGGGGAAGGTATGCGAGGTGCGCGAAAACACGACGATATAGAGTTAGCTGTGAGAGGTGCGCGTAAACACAGCGATTTAGGGAATCTATGAGAGGTGCACGAAAACATTGCAATATATGTTAAGCTATGAGAGGTGCACGAAAACGTTGCAATATATGTTAAGCTATGAGAGGTGTACGAGAACACAGCGATATAGCGGAAGGTGTGGGAGGTGCACGAAATCACAGCGATATAGGGGAAGGTATGAGAGGTGCGCAAAAACAAGGCGTTATACGGGAAGGTATTAGAGGTGTGCAAAAACACAGCGATATAGGGGAACCTATCGGAGGTGCGTGAAACCACAGCGACATAATGGAAGGTATGGGTGGTGCACGAAAACACGGTGATATAGGGGAATGTATGAGAGGTGCGCGAAAACACAACGATATAGGGGGAAGTATGAGGGGTGCGAGAAAACACAGCAATGTAGGGGAAGCTATGAGAGGGGCGCGAAAACAATGATATAGCAGAAGCTATGGGAGGTGTGCGAAAACACGACGATATACGTGAAGATAAGTGAGCTGCGTGAAAACACGTCGATACAGGGGAATCGATCAGTGGTGCACGAAAACTCAGCAATATAGAGGATGGTATGAGCGGAGAGAGAAAATACGGGATATAGGGGTAGATATGCAAGATGCATGAAAACACACTGATATAGGGAAGGTATGAGAGGTGCTCGAAAATACAATGATATAGGGGAAGGTAAGAGAGGTGAGTGAAAACACAGCGATATAGGGGAAGCTATGGGAGCTGCGTGAAAACAGAGTGATATAGGGGAAGGTATGAGAGGTGCAGGAAAACACGGCGATATATGGGAAACTATGGGAGGTGCGTGAAAACGGGGCAATATAGGGGTGGTATGAGAGGTGTTCAAAAACACAGCGATATAGGGGAATCTATGGGAGGTGCACGAAACCACAGCGATATAGGGGAAGGTATGGGTGGTGCATGAAAAAACGGCGATATAGGGGAAGGTATGAGAGGTGCGCTAAATCACAACGATATAGGGGGAGGTATGAGAGGTGTGCGAAAACACAGTGATATAGAGTAATCTATAGGAGGTGCGGGAAAACGCAGCGATATATGGGAAGCTATGGGAGGTGCGCAATAACAGAGCGATATAGGGGAAGGTATGAGGGGTGCGAGAAAACATAGCGATATAAGGGAATCTATGGGAGGTGCATGAAATCACGGCGATATAGAGAAAGAATGAGAGATGTACGAAAACACATCGATGTACGGGAAGCTATGAGATGTGCGCGAAAACAGTGAATA
Source organism: Mobula birostris (assembly GCF_030028105.1). Lineage (NCBI taxonomy): Eukaryota > Metazoa > Chordata > Chondrichthyes > Myliobatiformes > Myliobatidae > Mobula > Mobula birostris. Next base: position 22,014 of record NW_027277796.1, read on the forward strand.
TGCGGTAGCTATGGGAGTTACGCGACAACACAGCAATATAGGGGAAGGTATGGGAGGTGTGCGAAAACACGACGACATATGTGAAGGTATCAGAGGTGCAAGAAAACTCGGCAATATAGGGGAAGCTATAAGAGGTGAGCAAAAATACAGCAATATAGGGGAATGTTTGAGAAGTGTGTGAAAACACAATGATATTGGGGAAGCAATGGGAGGTGCGGCAAAACACAACGATATAGTGCAAGGTATAAGAGGTTCGCGAAAACACGGCGATATAGGGGAAGCTATGGGAGGTGTACGAAAACACGGTGATATACGTGAAGGTATGAGAGGTGCGTAAAAACACGTCGATATTGGGGAAGGTATGAGAGATGAGGGAAAACTCAGCTAAAAGGGGAAGGTATGAGTGATGCACGAGAACACGGCGATATAGGCAAAGCTATGAGAGGTGAGCAAAAACACCGTGATATAGGGGAAGGTATGCGAGGTGCGTGAAAACACGGCGATATAGGGTTAGCTGTAAGAGGTGCGCGTAAACACAGTGATTTAGGGAATCTATGAGAGGTGCACAAAAACATTGCAAGATATGTTAAGCTATGAGAGGTGTACGGGAACACAGCGATATAGGGGAAGGTGTGGGAGATGCACGAAATCACAGCGATATAGGGGAAGGTATGGGAGGTGCGTCAAAACAAGGCGTTATACGGGAAGGTATTAGAGGTGTGCAAAAACACAGCGATATAGGGGAATCTATGGGAGGTGCGCGAAACCACAGTGATATAATGGAAGGTATGAGTGGTGCACGAAAACACGGCGATAAAGGGGAATGAATGAGAGGTGTGTGAAAACACAACGATATAGAGTAATCTATAGGAGGTGCGTGAAAATGCAGCGATATATGGGAAGCTATGGGATGTGCGCAATAACAGAGCGATATAGGGGAAGGTATGAGGGGTGCGAGAAAACACAGCAATGTAGGGGAAGCTATGAGAGGTGCGTGAAAACAGTGATATAGCGGAAGCTATGGGAGGTGTGCGAAAACACGGCCATATACCTGAAGATATGTGAGCTGCGTGAAAACACGTCGATACAGGGGAAGCGATGAGAGGTACACGAAAACTCAGCAATATCGAAGATGGTATGAGCGGAGAGTGAAAACGCAGGGATATAGGGGTAGATATTCAAGATGCATGAAAACACACTGATATAGGGAAGGTATATGAGGTGCGCGAAAACACAACGATATAGGGGAAGGTATGAGAGGTGCGCAAAAACACAGTCATATAGAGGAATCTATAGGAGGTGCGCAAAAACGCAGCGATATGGGAAGCTATGGGAAGTGAGTGATAACAGAGCGACATAGGGGACGGTATCAAAGGTGGGATAAAACACAGCGATATAGGGGAACCTATGGGAGGTGTGTGAAAACATTGCGATACAGGAGAAGGTATTAGAGGTACGCGAAAACACAGCGATGTTGGGGAAGTTATTGGAGGTATGCGACAACAGAGCAATATAGGGGAAGGTATGGGAGGTGTGCGAAAACACGTCGATATAGAGGAACGTATGAGAGGCGCACGATAACACGGCGATATAGGGGAAGCTATAAGAGGTGAGCGAAAACACAGCAATATAGGGGAAGGTATGAGAGGTGCGCAAAAACACAGCGATATAGGGGAATCTATGGGATGTGCGCAAAAGCACAGCAATATAGGGCAAGGTATGGGAGGTGCGGGAAAAAATGGTGATATACGTGATGTTATGAGAGGTGCGCGAAAACAGAGCAATTTGAAGGAAGCTATGAGAGGTGTGTGAAAACATTGCAATATACGGAAAGCAATCAGAGGTGCACGAGAACACAGCGATAGAGGGGAAGCAATGAGAGGCGCGCAATAACGCAATGAAAAAGGGGACGGTATGAGAGGTGCACAAAAACACAGCGATATAGGGTAATCTATGGGAGGTGCGCAAAACCACAGCGATATAGGGGAAGGTATGGGTGGTGCACGAAAATAGGGTGATATAGGGGAAGGTATGAAAGGTGCGCGAAAACACAACGATATAGGGGGAGGTATGAGAGGTATGCCAAAACACAGTGATATAGAGGAATCTATAGGAGGTGTGCGAAAACGCAGCGACATATGGGAAGCTATGGGAGGTGCGCAAAACAGAGCGATATAGGGTAAGGTATCAAAGGTTGGAGAAAACACAACGATATAGGGGAAGCTATGGGAGGTGCGTGAAAACACGGCGATATAGGAGAAGGCATTAGAGGTACGCGAAAACACAGCGATGTTGGGGAAGTTATGAGAGGTACGCGAAAACAGCGATATAGTGGAAGTTATGGGAGGTACGCGAAAACACAGCAATATAGGGTAAGTTATGGGAGGTACGCGAAAACACGGTGACATACGTGAAGGTATCA
>NW_027277797.1:0-24428 GCF_030028105.1 Mobula birostris
GCTGGGAAAGAGAGAGTTTGTGCGAATTGGATTGTATGATGGGGAACAGAGAGTTTGTGGGAATTGGATTGTATGATGGGGAAGAGAGAGTTTGTGGGAATTGGATTGTATGATGGGAAAGAGAGAGTTTGTGGGAATTGGATTGTATGATGGGAAAGAGAGAGTTTGTGGGAATTGGATTGTATGATGGGGAAAGAGAGAATATGTGGGAATTGGATTGTATGATGCGGAAAGAGAGAGTTTGTGAGAATTGGATTGTATGCTGGGGAAAGAGAGAGTTTGTGGGCATTGGATTGTATGCTGGGGAAAGAGAGAGTTTGTGGGAATTGCATTGTATGATGGGGAAAGAGAGAGTTTGTTGGAATTGGATTGTATGCTGGGAAAGAGAGAGTTTATGCGAATTGGATTGCATGATGGGGGAAGAGTGAGATTGTGGGAATTGGATTGTATGATGGGGAAGAGAGAGATTGAGGGAATTGGATTGTATGATGGGAAAGAGAGATTTTGTGGGAATTGGATTGTATGATGGGTAAGAGAGAGTTCGTGGGAATTGGATTGTATGATGGGAAAGAGAGTGTTTGTGGGAATTGGATTGTATGCTGGGAAAGAGAGAGTTTATGCGAATTGGATTGTATGATGGGGGAAGAGAGAGATTGTGGGAAATGGATTGTATGATGCGGAAAGAGAGAGTTTGTGGGAATTGGATTGTATGATGGGGAAAGAGAGAGTTTGTGGGAATTGGATTGTATGCTGGGAAAGAGAGAGTTTATGCGAATTGGATTGTATGATGGGGGAAGAGAGAGATTGTGGGAATTGGATTGAATGATGGGGGAAGAGAGAGATTGTGGGAATTGGATTGTGTGATGCGGTAAGAGAGAGTTTGTGGGAATTGGATTGTATGATTGGAAAGAGAGAGTTTGTGGTAATGGGATTGTATGATGGGGGAAGAGAGAGATTGTGGGAAATGGATTGTATGCTGGGAAAGAGAGAGTTTATGCGAATTGGATTGTATGATGGGGGAAGAGAGAGATTGTGGGAAATGGATTGTATGATGCGGAAAGAGAGAGTTTGTGGGAATTGGATCGTATGATGGTGAAGAGAGAGTTTCTGGGAATTGGATTGTATGATGGGAAAGAGAGAGTTTGTGGGAATTGGATTGTATTCTGGGAAAGAGAGAGTTTGTGGGAATTGGATTGTATGCTGGGAAAGAGAGAGTTTGTGCGAATTGGATTGTATGATGGGGAACAGAGAGTTTGTGGGAATTGGATTGTATGATGGGGAAGAGAGAGTTTGTGGGAATTGGATTGTATGATGGGAAAGAGAGAGTTTGTGGGAATTGGATTGTATGATGGGAAAGAGAGAGTTTGTGGGAATTGGATTGTATGATGGGGAAAGAGAGAGTATGTGGGAATTGGATTGTATGATGCGGAAAGAGAGAGTTTGTGAGAATTGGATTGTATGCTGGGGAAAGAGAGAGTTTGTGGGCATTGGATTGTATGCTGGGGAAAGAGAGAGTTTGTGGGAATTGCATTGTATGATGGGGAAAGAGAGAGTTTGTTGGAATTGGATTGTATGCTGGGAAAGAGAGAGTTTATGCGAATTGGATTGCATGATGGGGGAAGAGTGAGATTGTGGGAATTGGATTGTATGATGGGGGAAGAGAGAGATTGAGGGAATTGGATTGTATGATGGGAAAGAGAGATTTTGTGGGAATTGGATTGTATGATGGGTAAGAGAGAGTTTGTGGGAATTGGATTGTATGATGCGAAAGAGAGTGTTTGTGGGAATTGGATTGTGTGCTGGGAAAGAGAGAGTTTATGCGAATTGGATTGTACGATGGGGGAAGAGAGAGATTGTGGGAAATGGATTGTATGATGCGGAAAGAGAGAGTTTGTGGGAATTGGATTGTATGATGGGGAAAGAGAGAGTTTGTGGGAATTGGATTGTATGCTGGGAAAGAGAGAGTTTATGCGAATTGGATTGTATGATGGGGGAAGAGAGAGATTGTGGGAATTGGATTGAATGATGGGGGAAGAGAGAGATTGTGGGAATTGGATTGTATGCTGGGAAAGAGAGAGTTTATGCGAATTGGATTGTATGATGGGGGAAGAGAGAGATTGTGGGAAATGGATTGTATGATGCGGAAAGAGAGAGTTTATGTGAATTGGATTGTATGATGGGGGAAGAGAGAGATTGTGGGAATTGGATTGAATGATGGGGGAAGAGAGAGATTGTGGGAATTGGATTGTGTGATGCGGAAAGAGAGAGTTTGTGGGAATTGGATTGTATGATTGGAAAGAGAGAGTTTGTGGTAATGGGATTGTATGATGGGAAAGAGAGAGTTTGTGGGAATTGGATTGTATGATGGCAAAGGGAGTGTTTGTTGGAATTGGATTGTATGCTGGGAAAGACAGAGTTTATGCGAATTGGATTGTATGATGGGGGAAGAGAGAGATTGTGGGAATTGGATTGTATGATGGGGGAAGAGTGAGATTGTGGGAATTGGATCGTATGATGGTGAAGAGAGAGTTTCTGGGAATTGGATTGTATGATGGGAAAGAGAGAGTTTGTGGGAATTGGATTGTATTCTGGGAAAGAGAGAGTTTGTGGGAATTGGATTGTATGCTGGGAAAGAGAGAGTTTGTGCGAATTGGATTGTATGATGGGGAACAGAGAGTTTGTGGGAATTGGATTGTATGATGGGGGAAGAGAGAGTTTGTGGGAATTGGATTGTATGATGGGAAAGAGAGAGTTTGTGGGAATTGGATTGTATGATGGGAAAGAGAGAGTTTGTGGGAATTGGATTGTATGATGCGGAAAGAGAGAGTTTGTGAGAATTGGATTGTATGCTGGGGAAAGAGAGAGTTTGTGGGCATTGGATTGTATGCTGGGGAAAGAGAGAGTTTGTGGGAATTGCATTGTATGATGGGGAAAGAGAGAGTTTGTTGGAATTGGATTGTATGCTGGGAAAGAGAGAGTTTATGCGAATTGGATTGCATGATGGGGGAAGAGTGAGATTGTGGGAATTGGATTGTATGATGGGGGAAGAGAGAGATTGAGGGAATTGGATTGTATGATGGGAAAGAGAGATTTTGTGGGAATTGGATTGTATGATGGGTAAGAGAGAGTTTGTGGGAATTGGATTGTATGATGGGAAAGAGAGTGTTTGTGGGAATTGGATTGTATGCTGGGAAAGAGAGAGTTTATGCGAATTGGATTGTATGATGGGGGAAGAGAGAGATTGTGGGAAATGGATTGTATGATGCGGAAAGAGAGAGTTTGTGGGAATTGGATTGTATGATGGGGAAAGAGAGAGTTTGTGGGAATTGGATTGTATGCTGGGAAAGAGAGAGTTTATGCGAATTGGATTGTATGATGGGGGAAGAGAGAGATTGTGGGAATTGGATTGAATGATGGGGGAAGAGAGAGATTGTGGGAATTGGATTGTGTGATGCGGTAAGAGAGAGTTTGTGGGAATTGGATTGTATGATTGGAAAGAGAGAGTTTGTGGTAATGGGATTGTATGATGGGAAAGAGAGAGTTTGTGGGAATTGGATTGTATGATGGCAAAGGGAGTGTTTGTTGGAATTGGATTGTATGCTGGGAAAGACAGAGTTTATGCGAATTGGATTGTATGATGGGGGAAGAGAGAGATTGTGGGAATTGGATAGTATGATGGGGGAAGAGAGAGATTGTGGGAATTGGATCGTATGATGGTGAAGAGAGAGTTTCTGGGAATTGGATTGTATGATGGGAAAGAGAGAGTTTGTGGGAATTGGATTGTATTCTGGGAAAGAGAGAGTTTGTGGGAATTGGATTGTATGCTGGGAAAGAGAGAGTTTGTGGGAATTGGATTGTATGATGGGGAACAGAGAGTTTATGGGTATTGGATTGTATGATGGGGGAAGAGAGAGTTTGTGGGAATTGGATTGTATGATGGGAAAGAGAGAGTTTGTGGGAATTGGATTGTATGATGGGAAAGAGAGAGTTTGTGGGAATTGGATTGTATGATGGGGGAAGAGAGAGTCTGTGAGAATTGGATTGTATGCTGGCAAAGAGAGAGTTTGTGGGAATTGGATTGTACGATGGGGAACAGAGAGTTTGTGGGAATTGGATTGTATGATGGTGAAAAGAGAGTTTGTGGGAATTGGATTGTATGATGGGAAAGAGAGAGTTTGTGGGAATTGGATTGTATGATGGGGAACAGAGAGTTTGTGGGAATTGGATTGTATGATGGGGGAAGAGAGAGTTTGTGGGAATTGGATTGTATGATGGGAAAGAGAGAGTTTGTGGAATTGGGTTGTATGATGGGAAAGAGAGAGTTTGTGGGAATTGGATTCTATGATGGGGAAAGAGAGAGTATGTGGGAATTGGATTGTATGATGCGGAAAGAGAGAGTTTGTGAGAATTGGATTGTATGCTGGGGAAAGAGAGAGTTTGTGGGCATTGGATTGTATGCTGGGGAAAGAGAGAGTTTGTGGGAATTGCATTGTATGATGGGGAAAGAGAGAGTTTGTTGGAATTGGATTGTATGCTGGGAAAGAGAGAGTTTATGCGAATTGGATTGTATGATGGGGGAAGAGTGAGATTGTGGGAATTGGATTGTATGATGGGGGAAGAGAGGGATTGTGGGAATTGGATTGTATGATGCGGAAAGAGAGAGTTTGTGGGAATTGGATTGTATGATGGGAAAGAGAGAGTTTGTGGGAATTGGATTGTATGATGGGAAAGAGAGAGTTTGTGGGAATTGGATTGTATGATGGGAAAGAGAGTGTTTGTGGGAATTGGATTGTATGCTGGGAAAGAGAGAGTTTATGCGAATTGGATTGTATGATGGGGGAAGAGAGAGATTGTGGGAAATGGATTGTATGATGCGGAAAGAGAGAGTTTGTGGGAATTGGATTGAATGATGGGAAAGAGAGAGTTTGTGGGAATTGGATTGTATGATGGGGGAAGAGAGAGTCTGTGGGAATTGGATTGTATGCTGGCAAAGAGAGAGTTTGTGGGAATTGGATTGTACGATGGGGAACAGAGAGTTTGTGGGAATTGGATTGTATGATGGTGAAAAGAGAGTTTGTGGGAATTGGATTGTATGATGGGGAACAGAGAGTTTGTGGTAATGGGATTGTATGATGGGAAAGAGAGAGTTTGTGGGAATTGGATTGTATGATGGCAAAGGGAGTGTTTGTTGGAATTGGATTGTATGCTGGGAAAGACAGAGTTTATGCGAATTGGATTGTATGATGGGGGAAGAGAGAGATTGTGGGAATTGGATTGTATGATGGGGGAAGAGAGAGATTCTGGGAATTGGATCGTATGATGGTGAAGAGAGAGTTTCTGGGCATTGGATTGTATGATGGGAAAGAGAGAGTTTGTGGGAATTGGATTGTATTCTGGGAAAGAGAGAGTTTGTGGGAATTGGATTGTATGCTGGGAAAGAGAGAGTTTGTGGGAATTGGATTGTATGATGGGGAACAGAGAGTTTGTGGGTATTGGATTGTATGATGGGGGAAGAGAGAGTTTGTGGGAATTGGATTGTATGATGGGAAAGAGAGAGTTTGTGGGAATTGGATTGTATGATGGGGGAAGAGAGAGTCTGTGGGAATTGGATTGTATGCTGGCAAAGAGAGAGTTTGTGGGAATTGGATTGTACGATGGGGAACAGAGAGTTTGTGGGAATTGGATTGTATGATGGTGAAAAGAGAGTTTGTGGGAATTGGATTGTATGATGGGGAACAGAGAGTTTGTGGGAATTGGATTGTATGATGGGGGAAGAGAGAGTTTGTGGGAATTGGATTGTATGATGGGAAAGAGAGAGTTTGTGGGAATTGGATTGTATGATGGGGAAAGAGAGAGTATGTGGGAATTGGATTGTATGATGCGGAAAGAGAGAGTTTGTGAGAATTGGATTGTATGCTGGGGGAAGATTGAGTTTGTGGGCATTGGATTGTATGCTGGGGAAAGAGAGAGTTTGTGGGAATTGCATTGTATGATGGGGAAAGAGAGAGTTTGTTGGAATTGGATTGTATGCTTGGAAAGAGAGAGTTTATGCGAATTGGATTGTATGACGGGGGAAGAGTGAGATTGTGGGAATTGGATTGTATGATGGGGGAAGAGAGAGATTTTGGGAATTGGATTGTATGATGCGGAAAGAGAGGGTTTCTGGGAATTGGATTGTATGATGGGAAGGAGAGATTTTGTGGGAATTGGATTGTATGATGGGAAAGAGAGAGTTTGTGGGAATTGGATTGTATGATGGGAAAGAGAGTGTTTGTGGGAATTGGATTGTATGCTGGGAAAGAGAGAGTTTATGCGAATTGGATTGTATGATGGGGGAAGAGAGAGATTGTGCGAATTGGATTGTATGATGGGGGAAGAGAGAGATTGTGGGAATTGGATTGTGTGATGCGGAAAGAGAGAGTTTGTGGTAATGGGATTGTATGATGGGAAAGAGAGAGTTTCTGGGAATTGGATTGTATGATGGCAAAGGGAGTGTTTGTTGGAATTGAATTGTATGCTGGGAAAGACAGAGTTTATGCGAATTGGATTGTATGATGGGGGAAGAGAGAGATTGTGGGAATTGGATTGTATGATGGGGGAAGAGAGAGATTGTGGGAATTGGATCGTATGATGGTGAAGAGAGAGTTTCTGGGAATTGGATTGTATGATGGGAAAGAGAGAGTTTGTGGGAATTGGATTGTATTCTGGGAAAGAGAGAGTTTGTGGGAATTGGATTGTATGCTGGGAAAGAGAGAGTTTGTGGGAATTGGATTGTATGATGGGGAACAGAGAGTTTGTGGGAATTGGATTGTATGATGGGGGAAGAGAGAGTTTGTGGGAATTGGATTGTATGATGGGAAAGAGAGAGTTTGTGGGAATTGGATTGTATGATGGGAAAGAGAGAGTTTGTGGGAATTGGATTGTATGATGGGGAAAGAGAGAGTATGTGGGAATTGGATTGTATGATGCGGAAAGAGAGAGTTTGTGAGAATTGGATTGTATGCTGGGGAAAGAGAGAGTTTGTGGGCACTGGATTGTATGCTGGGGAAAGAGAGAGTTTGTTGGAATTGGATTGTATGCTGGGAAAGAGAGAGTTTATGCGAATTGGATTGTATGATGGGGGAAGAGTGAGATTGTGGGAATTGGATTGTATGATGGGGGAAGATAGAGATTGTGGGAATTGGATTGTATGATGGGAAAGAGAGATTTTGTGGGAATTGGATTGTATGATGGGAAAGAGAGAGTTTGTGGGAATTGGATTGTATGATGGGAAAGAGAGTGTTTGTGGGAATTGGATTGTATGCTGGGAAAGAGAGAGTTTATGCGAATTGGATTGTATGATGGGGGAAGAGAGAGATTGTGGGAAATGGATTGTATGATGCGGAAAGAGAGAGTTTGTGGGAATTGGATTGTATGATGGGGAATGAGAGAGTTTGTGGGAATTGGATTGTATGCTGGGAAAGAGAGCGTTTGTGGTAATGGGATTGTATGATGGGAAAGAGAGAGTTTGTGGGAATTGGATTGTATGATGGCAAAGGGAGTGTTTGTTGGAATTGGATTGTATGCTGGGAAAGACAGAGTTTATGCGAATTGGATTGTATGATGGGGGAAGAGAGAGATTGTGGGAATTGGATTGTATGATGGGGGAAGAGAGAGATTGCGGGAATTGGATCGTATGATGGTGAAGAGAGAGTTTGTGGGAATTGGATTGTATGATGGGAAAGAGAGAGTTTGTGGGAATTGGATTGTATTCTGGGAAAGAGAGAGTTTGTGGGAATTGGATTGTATGCTGGGAAAGAGAGAGTTTGTGGGAATTGGATTGTAGGATGGGGAACAGAGAGTTTGTGGGTATTGGATTGTATGATGGGGGAAGAGAGAGTTTGTGGGAATTGGATTGTATGATGGGAAAGAGAGAGTTTGTGGGAATTGGATTGTATGATGGGAAAGAGAGAGTTTGTGGGAATTGGATTGTATGATGGGGGAAGAGAGAGTCTGTGGGAATTGGATTGTATGCTGGCAAAGAGAGAGTTTGTGGGAATTGGATTGTACGATGGGGAACAGAGAGTTTGTGGGAATTGGATTGTATGATGGTGAAAAGAGAGTTTGTGGGAATTGGATTGTATGATGGGAAAGAGAGAGTTTGTGGGAATTGGATTGTATGATGGGGAACAGAGAGTTTGTGGGAATTGGATTGTATGATGGGGGAAGAGAGAGTTTCTGGGAATTGGATTGTATGATGGGAAAGAGAGAGTTTGTGGGAATTGGATTGTATGATGGGAAAGAGAGAGTTTGTGGGAATTGGATTGTATGATGGGGAAAGAGAGAGTATGTGGGAATTGGATTGTATGATGCGGAAAGAGAGAGTTTGTGAGAATTGGATTGTATGCTGGGGAAAGAGAGAGTTTGTGGGCATTGGATTGTATGCTGGGGAAAGAGAGAGTTTGTGGGAATTGCATTGTATGATGGGGAAAGAGAGAGTTTGTTGGAATTGGATTGTATGCTGGGAAAGAGAGAGTTTATGCGAATTGGATTGTATGATGGGGGAAGAGTGAGATTGTGGGAATTGGATTGTATGATGGGGGAAGAGAGAGATTGTGGGAATTGGATTGTATGATGCGGAAAGAGAGAGTTTGTGGGAATTGGATTGTATGATGGGAAAGAGAGAGTTTGTGGGAATTGGATTGTAAGATGGGAAAGAGAGAGTTTGTGGGAATTGGATTGTATGATGGGAAAGAGAGTGTTTGTGGGAATTGGATTGTATGCTGGGAAAGAGAGAGTTTATGCGAATTGGATTGTATGATGGGTGAAGAGAGAGATTGTGGGAAATGGATTGTATGATGCGGAAAGAGAGAGTTTGTGGGAATTGGATTGTATGATGGGGAAAGAGAGAGTTTGTGGGAATTGGATTGTATGCTGGGAAAGAGAGAGTTTATGCGAATTGGATTGTATGATGGGGGAAGAGAGAGATTGTGGGAAATGGATTGTATGATGCGGAAAGAGAGAGTTTGTGGGAATTGGATTGTATGCAGGGAAAGAGAGAGTTTATGCGAATTGGATTGTATGATGGGGGAAGAGAGAGATTGTGGGAATTGGATTGAATGATGGGGGAAGAGAGAGATTGTGGGAATTGGATTGTGTGATGCGGAAAGAGAGAGTTTGTGGGAATTGGATTGTATGATTGGAAAGAGAGAGTTTGTGGTAATGGGATTGTATGATGGGAAAGAGAGAGTTTGTGGGAATTGGATTGTATGATGGCAAAGGGAGTGTTTGTTGGAATTGGATTGTATGCTGGGAAAGACAGAGTTTATGCGAATTGGATTGTATGATGGGGGAAGAGAGAGATTGTAGGAATTGGATTGTATGATGGGGGAAGAGAGAGATTGTGGGAATTGGATCGTATGATGGTGAAGAGAGAGTTTCTGGGAATTGGATTGTATGATGGGAAAGAGAGAGTTTTTGGGAATTGGATTGTATTCTGGGAAAGAGAGAGTTTGTGGGAATTGGATTGTATGCTGGGAAAGAGAGAGTTTGTGGGAATTGGATTGTATGATGTGGAACAGAGAGTTTGTGGGAATTGGATTGTATGATGGGGGAAGAGAGAGTTTGTGGGAATTGGATTGTATGATGGGAAAGAGAGAGTTTGTGGGAATTGGATTGTATGATGGGAAAGAGAGAGTTTGTGGGAATTGGATTGTATGATGGGGAAAGAGAGAGTATGTGGGAATTGGATTGTATGATGCGGAAAGAGAGAGTTTGTGAGAATTGGATTGTATGCTGGGGAAAGAGAGAGTTTGTGGGCATTGGATTGTATGCTGGGGAAAGAGAGAGTTTCTGGGAATTGCATTGTATGATGGGGAAAGAGAGAGTTTGTTGGAATTGGATTGTATGCTGGGAAAGAGAGAGTTTATGCGAATTGGATTGCATGATGGGGGAAGAGTGAGATTGTGGGAATTGGATTGTATGATGGGGGAAGAGAGAGATTGAGGGAATTGGATTGTATGATGGGAAAGAGAGATTTTGTGGGAATTGGATTGTATGATGGGAAAGAGAGTGTTTGTGGGAATTGGATTGTATGCTGGGAAAGAGAGAGTTTATGCGAATTGGATTGTATGATGGGGGAAGAGAGAGATTGTGGGAAATGGATTGTATGATGCGGAAATAGAGAGTTTGTGGGAATTGGATTGTATGATGGGGAAAGAGAGAGTTTGTGGGAATTGGATGGTATGCTGGGAAAGAGAGAGTTTATGCGAATTGGATTGTATGATGGGGGAAGAGAGAGATTGTGGGAATTGGATTGAATGATGGGGGAAGAGAGAGATTGTGGGAATTGGATTGTGTGATGCGGAAAGAGAGAGTTTGTGGGAATTGGATTGTATGATTGGAAAGAGAGAGTTTGTGGTAATGGGATTGTATGATGGGAAAGAGAGAGTTTGTGGGAATTGGATTGTATGATGGCAAAGGGAGTGTTTGTTGGAATTGGATTGTATGCTGGGAAAGACAGAGTTTATGCGAATTGGATTGTATGATGGGGGAAGAGAGAGATTGTGGGAATTGGATTGTATGATGGGGGAAGAGAGAGATTGTGGGAATTGGATCGTATGATGGTGAAGAGAGAGTTTCTGGGAATTGGATTGTATGATGGGAAAGAGAGAGTTTGTGGGAATTGGATTGTATTCTGGGAAAGAGAGAGTCTGTGGGAATTGGATTGTATGCTGGGAAAGAGAGAGTTTGTGGGAATTGGATTGTATGATGGGGAACAGAGAGTTTATGGGTATTGGATTGTATGATGGGGGAAGAGAGAGTTTGTGGGAATTGGATTGTATGATGGGAAAGAGAGAGTTTGTGGGAATTGGATTGTATGATGGGAAAGAGAGAGTTTGTGGGAATTGGATTGTATGATGGGGGAAGAGAGAGTCTGTGGGAATTGGATTGTATGCTGGCAAAGAGAGAGTTTGTGGGAATTGGATTGTACGATGGGGAACAGAGAGTTTGTGGAATTGGATTGTATGATGGTGAAAAGAGAGGTTGTGGGAATTGGATTGTATGATGGGAAAGAGAGAGTTTGTGGGAATTGGATTGTATGATGGGGAACAGAGAGTTTGTGGGAATTGGATTGAATGATGGGGGAAGAGAGAGTTTGTGGGAATTGGATTATATGATGGGAAAGAGAGAGTTTGTGGGAATTGGATTGTATGATGGGAAAGAGAGAGTTTGTGGGAATTGGATTGTATGATGGGGAAAGAGAGAGTATGTGGGAATTGGATTGTATGCTGGGGAAAGAGAGTGTTTGTGGGCATTGGATTGTATGCTGGGGAAAGAGAGAGTTTGTGGGAATTGCATTGTATGATGGGGAAAGAGAGAGTTTGTTGGAATTGGATTGTATGCTGGGAAAGAGAGAGTTTATGCGAATTGGATTGTATGATGGGTGAAGAGTGAGATTTTGGGAATTGGATTGTATGATGGGGGAAGAGAGAGATTGTGGGAATTGGATTGTATGATGCGGAAAGAGAGAGTTTGTGGGAATTGGATTGTATGATGGGAAAGAGAGAGTTTGTGGGAATTGGATTGTATGATGGGAAAGAGAGAGTTTGTGGGAATTGGATTGTATGATGGGAAAGAGAGTGTTTGTGGGAATTGGATTGTATGCTGCGAAAGAGAGAGTTTATGCGAATTGGATTGTATGATGGGTGAAGAGAGAGATTGTGGGAAATGGATTGTATGATGCGGAAAGAGAGAGTTTGTGGGAATTGGATTGTATGATGGGGAAAGAGAGAGTTTGTGGGAATTGGATTGTATGCTGGGAAAGAGAGAGTTTATGCGAATTGGATTGTATGATGGGGGAAGAGAGAGATTGTGGGAAATGGATTGTATGATGCGGAAAGAGAGAGTTTGTGGGAATTGGATTGTATGCAGGGAAAGAGAGAGTTTATGCGAATTGGATTGTATGATGGGGGAAGAGAGAGATTGTGGGAATTGGATTGAATGATGGGGGAAGAGAGAGATTGTGGGAATTGGATTGTGTGATGCGGAAAGAGAGAGTTTGTGGGAATTGGATTGTATGATTGGAAAGAGAGAGTTTGTGGTAATGGGATTGTATGATGGGAAAGAGAGAGTTTGTGGGAATTGGATTGTATGATGGCAAAGGGAGTGTTTGTTGGAATTGGATTGTATGCTGGGAAAGACAGAGTTTATGCGAATTGGATTGTATGATGGGGGAAGAGAGATATTGTGGGAATTGGATTGTATGATGGGGGAAGAGAGAGATTGTGGGAATTGGATCGTATGATGGTGAAGAGAGAGTTTCTGGGAATTGGATTGTATGATGGGAAAGAGAGAGTTTTTGGGAATTGGATTGTATTCTGGGAAAGAGAGAGTTTGTGGGAATTGGATTGTATGCTGGGAAAGAGAGAGTTTGTGGGAATTGGATTGTATGATGTGGAACAGAGAGTTTGTGGGAATTGGATTGTATGATGGGGGAAGAGAGAGTTTGTGGGAATTGGATTGTATGATGAGAAAGAGAGAGTTTGTGGGAATTGGATTGTATGATGGGAAAGAGAGAGTTTGTGGGAATTGGATTGTATGATGGGGAAAGAGAGAGTATGTGGGAATTGGATTGTATGATGCGGAAAGAGAGAGTTTGTGAGAATTGGATTGTATGCTGGGGAAAGAGAGAGTTTGTGGGCATTGGATTGTATGCTGGGGAAAGAGAGAGTTTCTGGGAATTGCATTGTATGCTGGGGAAAGAGAGAGTTTGTTGGAATTGGATTGTATGCTGGGAAAGAGAGAGTTTATGCGAATTGGATTGCATGATGGGGGAAGAGTGAGATTGTGGGAATTGGATTGTATGATGGGGGAAGAGAGAGATTGAGGGAATTGGATTGTATGATGGGAAAGAGAGATTTTGTGGGAATTGGATTGTATGATGGGAAAGAGAGTGTTTGTGGGAATTGGATTGTATGCTGGGAAAGAGAGAGTTTATGCGAATTGGATTGTATGATGGGGGAAGAGAGAGATTGTGGGAAATGGATTGTATGATGCGGAAATAGAGAGTTTGTGGGAATTGGATTGTATGATGGGGAAAGAGAGAGTTTGTGGGAATTGGATGGTATGCTGGGAAAGAGAGAGTTTATGCGAATTGGATTGTATGATGGGGGAAGAGAGAGATTGTGGGAATTGGATTGAATGATGGGGGAAGAGAGAGATTGTGGGAATTGGATTGTGTGATGCGGAAAGAGAGAGTTTGTGGGAATTGCATTGTATGATTGGAAAGAGAGAGTTTGTGGTAATGGGATTGTATGATGGGAAAGAGAGAGTTTGTGGGAATTGGATTGTATGATGGCAAAGGGAGTGTTTGTTGGAATTGGATTGTATGCTGGGAAAGACAGAGTTTATGCGAATTGGATTGTATGATGGGGGAAGAGAGAGATTGTGGGAATTGGATTGTATGATGGGGGAAGAGAGAGATTGTGGGAATTGGATCGTATGATGGTGAAGAGAGAGTTTCTGGGAATTGGATTGTATGATGGGAAAGAGAGAGTTTGTGGGAATTGGATTGTATTCTGGGAAAGAGAGAGTCTGTGGGAATTGGATTGTATGCTGGGAAAGAGAGAGTTTGTGGGAATTGGATTGTATGATGGGGAACAGAGAGTTTATGGGTATTGGATTGTATGATGGGGGAAGAGAGAGTTTGTGGGAATTGGATTGTATGATGGGAAAGAGAGAGTTTGTGGGAATTGGATTGTATGATGGGAAAGAGAGAGTTTGTGGGAATTGGATTGTATGATGGGGGAAGAGAGAGTCTGTGGGAATTGGATTGTATGCTGGCAAAGAGAGAGTTTGTGGGAATTGGATTGTACGATGGGGAACAGAGAGTTTGTGGAATTGGATTGTATGATGGTGAAAAGAGAGGTTGTGGGAATTGGATTGTATGATGGGAAAGAGAGAGTTTGTGGGAATTGGATTGTATGATGGGGAACAGAGAGTTTGTGGGAATTGGATTGAATGATGGGGGAAGAGAGAGTTTGTGGGAATTGGATTATATGATGGGAAAGAGAGAGTTTGTGGGAATTGGATTGTATGATGGGAAAGAGAGAGTTTGTGGGAATTGGATTGTATGATGGGGAAAGAGAGAGTATGTGGGAATTGGATTGTATGCTGGGGAAAGAGAGTGTTTGTGGGCATTGGATTGTATGCTGGGGAAAGAGAGAGTTTGTGGGAATTGCATTGTATGATGGGGAAAGAGAGAGTTTGTTGGAATTGGATTGTATGCTGGGAAAGAGAGAGTTTATGCGAATTGGATTGTATGATGGGTGAAGAGTGAGATTTTGGGAATTGGATTGTATGATGGGGGAAGAGAGAGATTGTGGGAATTGGATTGTATGATGCGGAAAGAGAGAGTTTGTGGGAATTGGATTGTATGATGGGAAAGAGAGAGTTTGTGGGAATTGGATTGTATGATGGGAAAGAGAGAGTTTGTGGGAATTGGATTGTATGATGGGAAAGAGAGTGTTTGTGGGAATTGGATTGTATGCTGCGAAAGAGAGAGTTTATGCGAATTGGATTGTATGATGGGGGAAGAGAGAGATTGCGGGAAATGGATTGTATGATGCGGAAAGAGAGAGTTTGTGGGAATTGGATTGTATGATGGGGAAAGAGAGAGTTTGTGGGAATTGGATTCTATGCTGGGAAAGAGAGAGTTTATGCGAATTGGATTGTATGATGGGGGAAGAGAGAGATTGTGGGAATTGGATTGAATGATGGGGGAAGAGAGAGATTGTGGGAATTGTATTGTGTGATGCGGAAAGAGAGAGTTTGTGGTAATGGGATTGTATGATGGGAAAGAGAGAGTTTGTGGGAATTGGATTGTATGATGGCAAAGGGAGTGTTTGTTGGAATTGGATTGTATGCTGGGAAAGACAGAGTTTATGCGAATTGGATTGTATGATGGGGGAAGAGAGAGATTGTGGGAATTGGATTGTATGATGGGGGAAGAGAGAGATTCTGGGAATTGGATCGTATGATGGTGAAGAGAGAGTTTCTGGGCATTGGATTGTATGATGGGAAAGAGAGAGTTTGTGGGAATTGGATTGTATTCTGGGAAAGAGGGAGTTCGTGGGAATTGGATTGTATGCTGGGAAAGAGAGAGTTTGTGGGAATTGGATTGTATGATGGGGAACAGAGAGTTTGTGGGTATTGGATTGTATGATGGGGGAAGAGAGAGTTTGTGGGAATTGGATTGTATGATGGGAAAGAGAGAGTTTGTGGGAATTGGATTGTATTCTGGGAAAGAGGGAGTTCGTGGGAATTGGATTGTATGCTGGGAAAGAGAGAGTTTGTGGGAATTGGATTGTATGATGGGGAACAGAGAGTTTGTGGGTATTGGATTGTATGATGGGGGAAGAGAGAGTTTGTGGGAATTGGATTGTACGATGGGGAACAGAGAGTTTGTGGGAATTGGATTGTATGATGGTGAAAAGAGAGTTTGTGGGAATTGGATTGTATGATGGGGAACAGAGAGTTTGTGGGAATTGGATTGTATGATGGGGGAAGAGAGAGTTTGTGGGAATTGGATTGTATGATGGGAAAGAGAGAGTTTGTGGGAATTGGATTGTATGATGGGAAAGAGAGAGTTTGTGGGAATTGGATTGTATGATGGGGAAAGAGAGAGTATGTGGGAATTGGATTGTATGATGGGGAAAGAGAGAGTTTGTGGGAATTGGATTGTATGCTGGGAAAGAGAGAGTTTATGCGAATTGGATTGTATGATGGGGGAAGAGAGAGTTTGTGGGAATTGGATTGTATGATGGGAAAGAGAGAGTTTGTGGGAATTGGATTGTATGATGGGAAACAGAGAGTTTGTGGGAATTGGATTGTATGATGGGGGAAGAGAGAGTCTGTGGGAATTGGATTGTATGCTGCCAAAGAGAGAGTTTGTGGGAATTGGATTGTACGATGGGGAACAGAGAGTTTGTGGGAATTGGATTGTATGATGGTGAAAAGAGAGTTTGTGGGAATTGGATTGTATGATGGGAAAGAGAGAGTTTGTGGGAATTGGATTGTATGATGGGGAACAGAGAGTTTGTGGGAATTGGATTGTATGATGGGGGAAGAGAGAGTTTGTGGGAATTGGATTGTATGATGGGAAAGAGAGAGTTTGTGGGAATTGGATTGTATGATGGGAAAGAGAGAGTTTGTGGGAATTGGATTGTATGATGGGGAAAGAGAGAGTATGTGGGAATTGGATTGTATGATGCGGAAAGAGAGAGTTTGTGAGAATTGGATTGTATGCTGGGGAAAGAGAGAGTTTGTGGGCATTGGATTGTATGCTGGGGAAAGAGAGAGTTTGTGGGAATTGCATTGTATGATGGGGAAAGAGAGAGTTTGTTGGAATTGGATTGTATGCTGGGAAAGAGAGAGTTTATGCGAATTGGATTGTATGATGGGGGAAGAGTGAGATTGTGGGAATTGGATTGTATGATGGGGGAAGAGAGAGATTGTGGGAATTGGATTGTATGATGCGGAAAGAGAGAGTTTGTGGGAATTGGATTGTATGATGGGAAAGAGAGAGTTTGTGGGAATTGGATTGTATGATGGGAAAGAGAGAGTTTGTGGGAATTGGATTGTATGATGGGAAAGAGAGTGTTTGTGGGAATTGGATTGTATGCTGGGAAAGAGAGAGTTTATGCGAATTGGATTGTATGATGTGGGAAGAGAGAGATGGTGGGAAATGGATTGTATGATGCGGAAAGAGAGAGTTTGTGGGAATTGGATTGTATGATGGGGAAAGAGAGAGTTTGTGGGAATTGGATTGTATGCTGGGAAAGAGAGAGTTTATGCGAATTGGATTGTATGATGGGGGAAGAGAGAGATTGTGGGAATTGGATTGAATGATGGGGGAAGAGAGCGATTGTGGGAATTGGATTGTGTGATGCGGAAAGAGAGAGTTTGTGGGAATTGGATTGTATGATGGCAAAGGGAGTGTTTGTTGGAATTGGATTGTATGCTGGGAAAGACAGAGTTTATGCGAATTGGATTGTATGATGGGGGAAGAGAGAGATTGTGGGAATTGGATTGTATGATGGGGGAAGAGAGAGATTCTGGGAATTGGATCGTATGATGGTGAAGAGAGAGTTTCTGGTCATTGGATTGTATGATGGGAAAGAGAGAGTTTGTGGGAATTGGATTGTATGATGGGAAAGAGAGAGTTTGTGGGAATTGGATTGTATGATGGGGGAAGAGAGAGTCTGTGGGAATTGGATTGTATGCTGGCAAAGAGAGAGTTTGTGGGAATTGGATTGTACGATGGGGAACAGAGAGTTTGTGGGAATTGGATTGTATGATGGTGAAAAGAGAGTTTGTGGGAATTGGATTGTATGATGGGAAAGAGAGAGTTTGTGGGAATTGGATTGTATGATGGGGAACAGAGAGTTTGTGGGAATTGGATTGTATGATGGGGGAAGAGAGAGTTTGTGGGAATTGGATTGTATGATGGGAAAGAGAGAGTTTGTGGGAATTGGATTGTATGATGGGAAAGAGAGAGTTTGTGGGAATTGGATTGTATGCTGGGAAAGAGAGAGTTTATGCGAATTGGATTGTATGATGGGGGAAGAGTGAGATTGTGGGAATTGGACTGTATGATGGGGGAAGAGAGAGATTGTGGGAGTTGGATTGTATGATGCGGAAAGAGAGTGTTTGTGGGAATTGGATTGTATGATGGGAAAGAGAGATTTTGTGGGAATTGGATTGTATGATGGGAAAGAGAGAGTTTGTGGGAATTGGATTGTATGATGGGAAAGAGAGTGTTTGTGGGAATTGGATTGTATGCTGGGAAAGAGAGAGTTGATGCGAATTGGATTGTATGATGGGGGAAGAGAGAGATTGTGGGAAATGGATTGTATGATGCGGAAAGAGAGAGTTTGTGGGAATTGGATTGTATGATGGGGAAAGAGAGAGTTTGTGGGAATTGGATTGTATGCTGGGAAAGAGAGAGTTTATGCGAATTGGATTGTATGATGGGGGAAGAGAGAGATTGTGGGAATTGGATTGAATGATGGGGGAAGAGAGAGATTGTGGGAATTGGATTGTATGATGGGAAAGAGAGAGTTTGTGGGAATTGGATTGTATGATGGGGAAAGAGAGAGTATGTGGGAATTGGATTGTATGATGCGGAAAGAGAGAGTTTGTGAGAATTGGATTGTATGCTGGGGAAAGAGAGAGTTTGTGGGCATTGGATTGTATGCTGGGGAAAGAGAGAGTTTGTGGGAATTGCATTGTATGATGGGGAAAGAGAGAGTTTGTTGGAATTGGATTGTATGCTGGGAAAGAGAGAGTTTATGCGAATTGGATTGTATGATGGGGGAAGAGTGAGATTGTGGGAATTGGATTGTATGATGGGGGAAGAGAGAGATTGTGGGAATTGGATTGTATGATGCGGAAAGAGAGAGTTTGTGGGAATTGGATTGTATGATGGGAAAGAGAGAGTTTGTGGGAATTGGATTGTATGATGGGAAAGAGAGAGTTTGTGGGAATTGGATTGTATGATGGGAAAGAGAGTGTTTGTGGGAATTGGATTGTATGCTGGGAAAGAGAGAGTTTATGCGAATTGGATTGTATGATGTGGGAAGAGAGAGATGGTGGGAAATGGATTGTATGATGCAGAAAGAGAGAGTTTGTGGGAATTGGATTGTATGATGGGGAAAGAGAGAGTTTGTGGGAATTGGATTGTATGCTGGGAAAGAGAGAGTTTATGCGAATTGGATTGTATGATGGGGGAAGAGAGAGATTGTGGGAATTGGATTGAATGATGGGGGAAGAGAGCGATTGTGGGAATTGGATTGTGTGATGCGGAAAGAGAGAGTTTGTGGGAATTGGATTGTATGATGGCATAGGGAGTGTTTGTTGGAATTGGATTGTATGCTGGGAAAGACAGAGTTTATGCGAATTGGATTGTATGATGGGGGAAGAGAGAGATTGTGGGAATTGGATTGTATGATGGGGGAAGAGAGAGATTCTGGGAATTGGATCGTATGATGGTGAAGAGAGAGTTTCTGGTCATTGGATTGTATGATGGGAAAGAGAGAGTTTGTGGGAATTGGATTGTATTCTGGGAAAGAGAGAGTTTGTGGGAATTGGATTGTATGCTGGGAAAGAGAGAGTTTGTGGGAATTGGATTGTATGATGGGGAACAGAGAGTTTGTGGGTATTGGATTGTATGATGGGGGAAGAGAGAGTTTGTGGGAATTGGATTGTATGATGGGAAAGAGAGAGTTTGTGGGAATTGGATTGTATGATGGGGGAAGAGAGAGTCTGTGGGAATTGGATTGTATGCTGGCAAAGAGAGAGTTTGTGGGAATTGGATTGTACGATGGGGAACAGAGAGTTTGTGGGAATTGGATTGTATGATGGTGAAAAGAGAGTTTGTGGGAATTGGATTGTATGATGGGAAAGAGAGAGTTTGTGGGAATTGGATTGTATGATGGGGAACAGAGAGTTTGTGGGAATTGGATTGTATGATGGGGGAAGAGAGAGTTTGTGGGAATTGGATTGTATGATGGGAAAGAGAGAGTTTGTGGGAATTGGATTGTATGATGGGAAAGAGAGAGTTTGTGGGAATTGGATTGTATGATGGGGAAAGAGAGAGTATGTGGGAATTGGATTGTATGATGCGGAAAGAGAGAGTTTGTGAGAATTGGATTGTATGCTGGGGAAAGATTGAGTTTGTGGGCATTGGATTGTATGCTGGGGAAAGAGAGAGTTTGTGGGAATTGCATTGTATGATGGGGAAAGAGAGAGTTTGTTGGAATTGGATTGTATGCTGGGAAAGAGAGAGTTTATGCGAATTGGATTGTATGATGGGGGAAGAGTGAGATTGTGGGAATTGGATTGTATGATGGGGGAAGAGAGAGATTGTGGGAATTGGATTGTATGATGCGGAAAGAGAGAGTTTCTGGGAATTGGATTGTATGATGGGAAAGAGAGATTTTGTGGGAATTGGATTGTATGATGGGAAAGAGAGAGTTTGTGGGAATTGGATTGTATGATGGGAAAGAGAGTGTTTGTGGGAATTGGATTGTATGCTGGGAAAGAGAGAATTTATGCGAATTGGATTGTATGATGGGGGAAGAGAGAGATTGTGGGAAATGGATTGTATGATGCGGAAAGAGAGAGTTTGTGGGAATTGGATTGTATGATGGGGAAAGAGAGAGTTTGTGGGAATTGGATTGTATGCTGGGAAAGAGAGAGTTTATGCGAATTGGATTGTATGATGGGGGAAGAGAGAGATTGTGGGAATTGGATTGAATGATGGGGGAAGAGAGAGATTGTGGGAATTGGATTGTGTGATGCGGAAAGAGAGAGTTTGTGGGAATTGGATTGTATGATTGGAAAGAGAGAGTTTGTGGTAGTGGGATTGTATGATGGGAAAGAGAGAGTTTGTGGGAATTGGATTGTATGATGGCAAAGGGAGTGTTTGTTGGAATTGGATTGTATGCTGGGAAAGACAGAGTTTATGCGAATTGGATTGTAGGATGGGGGAAGAGAGAGATTGTGGGAATTGGATTGTATGATGGGGGAAGAGAGAGATTGTGGGAATTGGATCGTATGATGGTGAAGAGAGAGTTTCTGGGAATTGGATTGTATGATGGGAAAGAGAGAGTTTGTGGGAATTGGATTGTATTCTGGGAAAGAGAGAGTTTGTGGGAATTGGATTGTATGCTGGGAAAGAGAGAGTTTGTGGGTATTGGATTGTATGATGGGGGAAGAGAGAGTTTGTGGGAATTGGATTGTATGATGGGAAAGAGAGAGTTTGTGGGAATTGGATTGTATGATGGGGGAAGAGAGAGTCTGTGGGAATTGGATTGTATGATGGGAAAGAGAGAGTTTGTGGGAATTGGATTGTATGATGGCAAAGGGAGTGTTTGTTGGAATTGGATTGTATGCTGGGAAAGACAGAGTTTATGCGAATTGGATTGTATGCTGGGGAAAGAGAGAGTTTGTGGGCATTGGATTGTATGCTGGGGAAAGTGAGAGTTTGTGGGAATTGCATTGTATGATGGGGAAAGAGAGAGTTTGTTGGAATTGGATTGTATGCTGGGAAAGAGAGAGTTTATGCGAATTGGATTGTATGATGGGGGAAGAGTGAGATTGTGGGAATTGGACTGTATGATGGGGGAAGAGAGAGATTGTGGGAGTTGGATTGTATGATGCGGAAAGAGAGTGTTTGTGGGAATTGGATTGTATGATGGGAAAGAGAGTGTTTGTGGGAATTGGATTGTATGCTGGGAAAGAGAGAGTTTATGCGAATTGGATTGTATGATGGGGGAAGAGAGAGATTGTGGGAAATGGATTGTATGATGCGGAAAGAGAGAGTTTGTGGGAATTGGATTGTATGATGGGGAAAGAGAGAGTTTGTGGGAATTGGATTGTATGCTGGGAAAGAGAGAGTTTATGCGAATTGGATTGTATGATGGGGGAAGAGAGAGATTGTGGGAATTGGATTGAATGATGGGGGAAGAGAGCGATTGTGGGAATTGGATTGTGTGATGCGGAAAGAGAGAGTTTGTGGGAATTGGATTGTATGATTGGAATGAGAGAGTTTGTGGTAATGGGATTGTATGATGGGAAAGAGAGAGTTTGTGGGAATTGGATTGTATGATGGCAAAGGGAGTGTTTGTTGGAATTGGATTGTATGCTGGGAAAGACAGAGTTTATGCGAATTGGATTGTATGATGGGGGAAGAGAGAGATTGTGGGAATTGGATTGTATGATGGGGGAAGAGAGAGATTCTGGGAATTGGATCGTATGTTGGTGAAGAGAGAGTTTCTGGGCATTGGATTGTATGATGGGAAAGAGAGAGTTTGTGGGAATTGGATTGTATTCTGGGAAAGAGAGAGTTTGTGGGAATTGGATTGTATGCTGGGAAAGAGAGAGTTTGCGGGAATTGGATTGTATGATGGGGAACAGAGAGTTTGTGGGTATTGGATTGTATGATGGGGGAAGAGAGAGTTTGTGGGAATTGGATTGTATGATGGGAAAGAGAGAGTTTGTGGGAATTGGATTGTATGATGGGGGAAGAGAGAGTCTGTGGGAATTGGATTGTATGCTGGCAAAGAGAGTGTTTGTGGGAATTGGATTGTACGATGGGGAACAGAGAGTTTGTGGGAATTGGATTGTATGATGCTGAAAGAGAGAGTTTGTGAGAATTGGATTGTATGCTGGGGAAAGAGAGAGTTTGTGGGAATTGGGTTGTATGCTGGGGAAAGAGAGAATTTGTGGGAATTGGATTGTATGATGGGGAAAGAGAGAGTTTGTTGTAATTGGATTGTATGCTGGGAAAGAGAGAGTTTATGCGAATTGGATTGTATGATGGGGGAAGAGAGAGATTGTGGGAATTGGATTGTATGATGGGGGACGAGACAGATTGTGGGAATTGGATCGTATGATGGTGAAGAGAGAGTTTCTGGGAATTGGATTGTATGATGGGAAAGAGAGAGTTTGTGGGAATTGGATTGTATTCTGGGATAGAGAGAGTTTGTGGGAATTGGATTGTATGCTGGGAAAGAGAGAGTTTGTGGGTATTGGATTGTATGATGGGGGAAGAGAGAGTTTGTGGGAATTGGATTGTATGATGGGAAAGAGAGAGTTTGTGGGAATTGGATTGTATGATGGGAAAGAGAGAGTTTGTGGGAATTGGATTGTATGATGGGGGAAGAGAGAGTCTGTGGGAATTGGATTGTATGCTGGCAAAGAGAGAGTTTGTGGGAATTGGATTGTACGATGGGGAACAGAGAGTTTGTGGGAATTGGATTGTATGATGGTGAAAAGAGAGTTTGTGGGAATTGGATTGTATGATGGGAAAGAGAGAGTTTGTGGGAATTGGATTGTATGATGGGGAACAGAGAGTTTGAGGGAATTGGTTTGTATGATGGGGGAAGAGAGAGTTTGTGGGAATTGGATTGTATGATGGGAAAGAGAGAGTTTGTGGGAATTGGATTGTATGATGGGAAAGAGAGAGTTTGTGGGAATTGGATTGTATGATGGGGAAAGAGAGAGTATGTGGGAATTGGATTGTATGATGCGGAAAGAGAGAGTTTGTGAGAATTGGATTGTATGCTGGGGAAAGAGAGAGTTTGTGGGCATTGGATTGTATGCTGGGGAAAGAGAGAGTTTGTGGGAATTGCATTGTATGATGGGGAAAGAGAGAGTTTGTTGGAATTGGATTGTATGCTGGGAAAGAGATAGTTTATGCGAATTGGATTGTATGATGGGGGAAGAGTGAGATTGTGGGAATTGGATTGTATGATGGGGGAAGAGAGAGATTGTGGGAGTTGGATTGTATGATGCGGAAAGAGAGAGTTTGTGGCAATTGGATTGTATGATGGGAAAGAGAGAGTTTGTGGGAATTGGATTGTATGATGGGAAAGAGAGAGTTTGTGGGAATTGGATTGTATGATGGGAAAGAGAGTGTTTGTGGGAATTGGATTGTATGCTGGGAAAGAGAGAGTTTATGCGAATTGGATTGTATGATGGGGGAAGAGAGAGATTGTGGGAAATGGATTGTATGATGCGGAAAGAGAGAGTTTGTGGGAATTGGATTGTATGATGGGGAAAGAGAGAGTTTGTGGGAATTGGATTGTATGCTGGGAAAGAGAGAGTTTGTGGGAATTGGATTGTATGATGGGGAACAGAGAGTTTGTGGGTATTGGATTGTATGATGGGGGAAGAGAGAGTTTGTGGGAATTGGATTGTATGATGGGAAAGAGAGAGTTTGTGGGAATTGGATTGTATGATGGGGGAAGAGAGAGTCTGTGGGAATTGGATTGTATGCTGGCAAAGAGAGAGTTTGTGGGAATTGGATTGTACGATGGGGAACAGAGAGTTTGTGGGAATTGGATTGTATGATGGTGAAAAGAGAGTTTGTGGGAATTGGATTGTATGATGGGAAAGAGAGAGTTTGTGGGAATTGGATTGTATGATGGGGAACAGAGAGTTTGTGGGAATTGGATTGTATGATGGGGGAAGAGAGAGTTTGTGGGAATTGGATTGTATGATGGGAAAGAGAGAGTTTGTGGGAATTGGATTGTATGATGGGAAAGAGAGAGTTTGTGGGAATTGGATTGTATGATGGGGAAAGAGAGAGTATGTGGGAATTGGATTGTATGATGCGGAAAGAGAGAGTTTGTGAGAATTGGATTGTATGCTGGGGAAAGATTGAGTTTGTGGGCATTGGATTGTATGCTGGGGAAAGAGAGAGTTTGTGGGAATTGCATTGTATGATGGGGAAAGAGAGAGTTTGTTGGAATTGGATTGTATGCTGGGAAAGAGAGAGTTTATGCGAATTGGATTGTATGATGGGGGAAGAGTGAGATTGTGGGAATTGGATTGTATGATGGGGAAGAGAGAGATTGTGGGAATTGGATTGTATGATGCGG
>NW_027277798.1:0-24422 GCF_030028105.1 Mobula birostris
AGAAATAGCTGCCTCAATTAGTGCTCAACAGGAACAGAAACAGGGTAGACAGGAAAACCTGGAGCAAGGGTTGATGGACCGGACCATTAACCGGAATGCAAATTTCACGGTCCGGACCATGACAGGAAAAATAAAAGACTAAGAATTGATATATATCATTTACAAAAATTAAAAGAGGATGGAGGTCTTGCTCTGCCTAATTTAAGAATGTATTATTGGGCTGTTAATATACATTATATGTGTTTTTCGTTAAATTGGACTTATAAAAATGAACGATCACCTTGGGTTGATTTGGAATTGAAAGCTGTGAAACAGTTTCATTTAACCTCATTATTAGGACCTTCTATACCTGTACAACTGGCCAAAATTGCTGAATTAAATTTATATCCTGTGATTAAGCAGTCATTATGAATTTGGTTCCAGTTTCGTAATTTTTTTTGATCTCAAAAAATTTAAACTTTTTAGTTTATTGAAATTATTTATTTAAACCTTCATTAAGAGATCCTACCTTTCTTCTTTGGAGGAATAAAGGAGTTTATTGCTTCATTCATCTGTTCCAAGATGGCCGATTGATGTCTTTTGAGAGTTTAGCAACTAAATACTCTCGCTTGTATTCACATTTCCTGCAATATCTTTAGGTCTGTCTCTTTTACAAGAATATTTAAGTAATTTTCCATATATACAGGATTCTGTCCTGTTATATTTTATTTCAAAAATGAGCCCTTTTGTGAAAGGTTTTATTGGGAAAATTTATAATTTATTGTTACAACAGCATAATTACCCTTCACTTTAGATTAAGCAAGATTGGAAGACAGAGCTTAACATGACCTTGATAACAGAGGATTGATTGTGGATTTTGAAGTTGGTTAACTCTTCTTTGATTTGTACCAGTCACTCTTTAATTCAATTTAAAATTGTACATCATTACTATTTGACAAAGGAGAGACTGTCAAAAATGTTTCCGAATGTTGATAGTCAGTGTGATAGATGTAAAACTGAGACAGCTATATTGACACACATGTTTTGGTCGTGTTCTGTATTGAAACATTTTTGGAAATCTATTTTCTCGACAATTTCTAAAGTTTTAAAAATTAATTTATAACCTCATAAATTGACAGTTTTGTTTGGTATAATCCCTCAATGTATTCATGGTATTTCTCTATCAGACCAACATGTAATTGCATTTGTGACGTGATTGGCCAGAAGGGCTATTTTGTTGAAATGGAAAGATGCTTCTGCTCCTACTTTGATACAATGGTTCTCTCAGGTGATGCTATGTCTTAGTTTGGAGAAAATCAGAAGTCGAACTTTTGACCCTCGATCTTTAATAATAATTTTGTTGATCTTTAATAATAATTAATAAAAAAGATTTTAAAAATGAAAATCAGTTATTCCCTTTGCAAGGCCCTGACTTAATTACAGGCAGATGTTCATTCCTGTCCTTATCAACGAGTAGTCCTCTCTGTACTCAAACAAGGGTACAATATATAATGTTATGAACTAATGAGGGTATAATGTATAATGTTATCAGCTCTCAGTGTGTCTCTCTGCAAGCTGCAGAGAACTGGTAATGAGCCTGTCTTAGCTAACCGCTGAAGACAGAGTTTACTTCAGTTCAAACATTCCTATTCAGTCCCAATTATTCTTTCAGTCAGAGGTTACATAGGTTCAAAATGACTTTTTTATATATCCTCAATTTCTCAGGAGGATTCAGGGGAAATATTTATGTACAATATAGAAACTGGTGTTATCTGTGTGTATTGTGGCAATGCAGAAGTTGCTGGATAATTTACAAGTGGGAAGAAGTGGAGTGATATTTGGAAATCTGACTTATAGAAGCGCAATTTAGCAAGCAAACTACATATGGAAAATGTGCAAAAGCTCTGGGGAGAAAATCCTTCATTACCCGTTACAGGCCTGCTACATAGGTTGTGTGAGCGCGCAGATGAACTCGATCGATCCCAGAGAAGATCAAAGTTCTTATCGACAGCTGTTAAAATTAATACCTCTCTATATAAAATTCACTGTGCACATGTTATCGCTGGGTATAAAAATGCACAGTACAAGATTTATGTGCACACTGGTCATTACAAATTAGAGGGGACATTGGTGGGAAGGTGGGGAGACCTCCAGTGTCCCTGATGCCCTCACCTACAAGATGTGCATCCAGCTGCAGCTTGTAACCCTGCACTTTAAGGAGTTGGAACTTGAAATGGATGAATTCCGGATCATCCAGGAGTTGGAGGGGGTGATAGATATGACATGAAGAGAGGTGAGTTACACCTAAGGTGCAGGTCACTGGAAACTGGGTGAGAGTCAGGAAGGGGAAAGAGTTTAAATAGCCATCACAGAGCACTCTTGTTGCTATCCCGCACAACAGCAGGTGGACCACTTAGGAAACCGTTGGGGGGATTACCTGGCAGAGGAAAGTCAAAGGGATGAGAGGGGATTTGTTCGTTAGGGGAACAGAACAAAAGGGGAATAATATGCTAGTGGTAAGGATTGCTAGTGCTAGTGTGGGGGGAAGGGTGATGTGGTTAAAATAAGTTGAAGTGGGAATGGCAGAACAGATAGTGGAGAGGGTGAATTGAATTGACTTTATTACATACATCCTTCACATGCACAAGGAGTAGAAATCTTTATGTTACATCTCCGTCTAAATGTGCATTATGTAATTTATACTACAAACCCCATTTCCAGAAAAGTTGGAATATTTTCCAAAATACAATAGAATCAAAAATCTGTGATATGTTAATTCATGTGAGCCTTTATTTAACTGACAAAAGTATAAAGAAAAGATTTTCAATAGTTTTACTGACCAACTTAATTGTATTTTGTAAACATACACAAATTTAGAATTTGATGGCTGCAACACACTCAACAAAAGTTGGGACAGAGGCATGTTTACCATTGTGTTACATCACCTTTCCTTTTAATAACACTTTTTAATCATTTTAGAAATGAGGATACTAATTGTAGTAGATTTGCAATTGGAAATTTTGTCCATTCTTGCTTGATATAAGACTTCAGCTGCTCAACAGTCCGTGGTCTCCGTTGTCTGATTATCCTCTTCATCATGTGCCATACATTTTCAATAGGAGATAGATCTGGACTGGCAGCAGGCCAGTCAAGCACACGCACTCTGTGTCTACAAAGCCACGCTGTTGTAGCCCATGCAGAATGTGGTCTGGCATTGTCCTGCTGAAATAAGCATGGATGTCCCGGGAAGAGACGTCGCCTTGATGGCAACATATGTCTCTCTAAAATCCTAATATACGCCTCAGAGTCAATGGTACCTTCACATACATGCAACTCACCCATGCCGTGGGCACTGATGCACCCCCATACCATCACAGATGCTGGCTTTTGCACCTTTTGTTGATAACAATCCCAATGGTCATTTTCACCTTTGGCACGGAGAACTCGAAGCCCGTTTTTTTCTGAAAACTAGCTGAAATGTGGACTCATCTGATCACAGCAGACTGTTACACAGTCTTTCGTTCCATCTGAGATGAACTCGGGCCCAGAGAACTCGCCGGCGTTTCTGCATAGAGTTGATGTATGGCTTCCTCCTTGCGTAATACAGTTTCAAGTTGCATTTCTGGATGCAGCGACGGACTGTGTTGAGTGACAATGGTTTTCCGAAGTACTCCTGAGCCCAGGTGGCTATAATTGTCACAGTAGCATGACTTTTCTGTGCACTTTTCAATCTTATTTTAACTCTGTCCCAACTTTTGTTGAGTGTGTTGCAGCCATCAAATTCTAAATTTGTGTATATTTACAAAATACAATTAAGTTGATCAGTAAAACTATTGAAAATCTTTTCTTTGTACTTTTGTCAGTTAAATAAAGGTTCACATGAATTAACATATCACAGATTTTTGTTTTTATTGCATTTTGGAAAATATCCCAACTTTTCTGGAAATGGGGTTTGTAATTTATAATAAATTGTTTGTACATAGGACAGTCAATATAACATAGAAATGCAATTGTATCAGCATGGATTAATCAGTCTGATGGCCTGGTAGAAGATGATGTCCCAGAGCCTGTTGGTCTTTTTGCTGTGGTACCGTTTCCTGGATGGTAGCAGCAGGAACAGTTCGTGGTTGTGGTGAATTGGGTCCCCAATAACCTTCGGGCCCTTTTAACACACCTGTCTCTAAAAATGCCCTGAATAGTGGGAAGTTCAACAAATGCGCTGGGCTATCTGCACCACTCTCTGCCAGGTCCTGCGATTAAGAGAAGTACAGTTCCCATAAAAGGCAGTGATGCAGCCAGTCAGGATGCTGTCAATTGTGTTCCTGTAGAAAGTCCTTAGGATTTGGGGCACCATCCCAAACTTCAACTGTCTGAGGTGAAAGAGGTGCTGTTGTGTTTCTTTCACAACTCAACTGGTATGTACAGACCATGTGATATCCTTGTTGATGTTTATGCCGAGGAACTTAAAGCTGTTCATACTCTCAACCCCAGATCCAGTGATGTCAATAGGGGTTAGCCTGTCTCCATTCCTCCTGTCGTCCACAATCAGCTCCTTTGTTTTTGTGACAATGAGGGAGACGTTGTTTTCTTGACACCAGTCAGATGTTGTTCAGACCTCAGATAGAGTCAGCAATCAAACGTTTGAGCATGGTGCGATGAATGTGCTGAGCTGTGTATATCACAATGCAAGAAGCATCGTAGGAAAGCTAGATGAGCTCAGGACAGGGAATTATGATATTGTAGCCATTATTGGAACTTGATTGCACCCAACAATCTGAGGGATGTAGAGGAACAAGTTTGTAGAGAGATCGCAGACCATGCCAAGAAACAAAGATTAATTCAGAAAGTGATTTTAACTTTCCATATATTGACTGAGCCTCCCATTCTGTAAAAGGACCAGATGGGGTAGAGTTTGTCAAGTGTGCCCTTAATCAATACGTAGAATTCCTGACGTAGAAGTGTGCAATAAGCTATTAGGGAATGATCCAGGGCTGGTGACAGAAATTAGCGATAATAATGTCATGAAATTCAAAGTAAATAAGGAAAAAGAGAAGTCTGGTCCATGGGGTGAGATTCTAAATCGGAGAAAGGTCAATTTTGATGGTATCAGATTGTTTTGGACAGGCTGTTTTCTGCAAAGAAGCACTTGGTAAGTGGGAGGCCTTCACCAGGGAAATTTTGAGGGTGTAGAGTTTGTTTGTGCCTGCCAAAATAAAAGTTGAAAGGTGACTGGTGCAGGGGACCTTGGTTTTCAAGAGATAATGAGGCCTGGGACATTTCTTTCCCAATGCCTCAGACTTTTGGGGACCCAGACTCATTAATGACTACAATATCATAATTCCATGCCCTGAGCTCATATGACTTTTTTTTTAGTCATCTTCTGTTAGCTTCTAAAAACTTCCCAATAGGTTTTGCTCTTTTGTTTCCCCTCTCTTTGGCTTTTATGTTGATGTTGGCTTCTCATTTCAGCCACGGTTGTGTCCTCCTGCCTTTCCAATGCTTCCACTTCTTTGGGATGTATCTATCACTCAGCTCCAGAATTGCTCCCAGAAACTCCAGCCACTGCTGCTCCTTTGTCACTCCGACCGTATCCCTTCCAAACAAGTTTGACCAGCTTCTCTGTCATAGAAACATGGAGTAGTTCAGTACGGAACCAGCCTATTTGGCCCATCTAGTCAATGCCGAAAAACATTTAAGCTGTCTAATGCAACCACCTGCACCTGGACCATTGCCCTCCATTCACCTACCATCCAGGATCCCATCCAAACTTCTTCTAAATGGTGAAACCGAGCTCATATTCAACTCTTGTGCTGTCATCTCATTCCACACTCTCACGACAATTTCAGTAAAGAGCTTTGCCAAATGTTCCCGTTAAATTTTCCCCTTCCCCACTTACGCATGACTTCTGGTTGTCATCCCACCCAAACTCAGTGGAAAAAGCTGCTTGCATTTACCCTATCTATACCCTCATAATTTTGTAGACTTCTAACAAATCCTCAAAATAATGTGTAATTTCCTTTTTTAGGTGTATAAGATGATGAGGGGCATTGATGGTGTGGATAACCAGAGGTTTTTTTCCCAGGGCTGAAATGGCTAACACGAGGGGGCATAGTTTTAAGGTGTTTGGAAATAGATACCGAGGGGATGTCAGGGGTAAGTTTTTTACCCAGAGAGTGGTGGGTACATGCAATACACTGCCGGCTATTTGTGTGAGAGTGTTTCAGTTACTGTGGGGCCAGGCACCCATGCAGCTCAGTGGGAACAGGGAATAATACCAATGGAGAGAGTCAAACTGAGCCAGGTCACAGATTGGAGATGGCAGAAATACCCCATTCCTAATGAGACAGGGAGACTATCAGAGAATTTGATGCTCATTCCAGATACCAGCACTGTGCCCAGTTAGAAGATGATTTCTCTCTCCAACTTGGGTTGAACTTCACTGTAACAGTGTGATGTCAGTTCACGCCTTAGCAACTGAAGTGATCTCATCTGAAATGTTGTCCTTCACCCATTGATGGATTTTGTAAATCTTTTCATAGGTTAAAAATGGCAAGGAATTTGTCTACGGGAATCTTGAGAACAACACGCCAGTTTTGCTGTCTCAGCCCAGATATTTAAGAAGTGGAGCAAGGGATTCACTCAATCATCCTTCCTGCTCAGACTGTGGGGAGGGATTCACTCGATCATCTGACCGACTGGCATGCCCGTCATTTTACACATGGGGAGAGGCCGTTCATCTACTCAGACAGCAGGAATGGATTCACTCAGTCATCTCAACTGAAGGTACGTCAGCAAGTTCACACTGGATAAGGCCATTCCTCTGTTCTGTGTGTGAGAAGGGATTCAGTTGGTCATCCCGCCCATGGACACACCAGTCAGTTCACATTGGACAAAGGCTGGTCATCTGCTGAATTTGTGGGGAAGGATTCACTCGGTCACCTGACCTAATGGCTCACCAGCGAGTTCACACCGGGGAGCGGCCTTTCACCTGTTCAGACTGTGGTAAAGGATTCACTCGGTCATCCACCCTAATGGCACACCAGCGAGTTCACACCGGGGAGCGGCCGTTCATCTGTTCAGACTGTGGGAAAGGATTCACTCGGTCATCTGACCTAATGGCACACCAGCGAGTTCACACCGGAGAGCGGCCGTTCACCTGCTCAGACTGTGGGAAGGGATTCACTCAGTCATCTACACTGAAGGAACATCAGCGAGTTCACACTGGAGAGAGGCCGTTCACTTGTTCAGACTGTGGGAAGGGATTCACTAGGTCATCTAAACTGAAGGTACATCAGAGACTTCACACTGGAGAGAGGCCATTCACCTGCTCAGACTGCGGGAAGGGATTCACTCAGTCATCCGACGTACTGGTACACCAGTCAGTTCACACTGAGGAGAGGCCGTTCACCTGCTCAGACTGCGGGAAGGGATTCACTCGGTCATCCGAACTACTGGTACACCAGTCAGTTCACTCTGGGGAGAAGCCATTCAACTGCTCAGTCTGTGGGAAGAGATTCAGTCGGTCATCCACTCTTCAGAGACACCAGCGAGTTCACACTGGGGAGAAGCCATTCAACTGCTCAGCCTGTGGGAAGAGATTCACTCAGTCATCCCATCTACTGAGTCATCAGCGAGTTCACACTGGGGAGAAACCGT
Organism: Mobula birostris; assembly: GCF_030028105.1. Taxonomy (NCBI): domain Eukaryota; kingdom Metazoa; phylum Chordata; class Chondrichthyes; order Myliobatiformes; family Myliobatidae; genus Mobula; species Mobula birostris. Next base: position 7,636 of record NW_027277798.1, read on the forward strand.
TCACCTGCTCAGAATGTGGGAAGGGGTTCACTCGGTCATCCCAACTACTGGCACACCAGTCAGTTCATACGGGAGCAACCGTTCACCTGCTGTGAATGTGGGAAAGGAATCATGTAGTCATCTCATCTGCAGAGACACCAGTGAGTTTACACCGGGACGAGGCCGTTCAGCTGTTCAGACATTGGGAAGAGTTTCTCTCAGCCTTCTCAATCAAACGTGCATCATTGAGTTCACACTGGGAGAGACGGTTCACCTGCTGTGAATGTTGGAAGGGATTCCCTCAGTAATCTAACCTTGTGACACACTATCGGGTTCACAGTGGGGAGAAAGTTTCAATAAGCTGCATGCTGGATATTTGTCCATCACCGTTGCTGAATGCAATTTCGAGAGTGACTGTCGGTGCTGAACTCTGCAATTATTGCTGCTGCTCACCACACCCAGTCCTGCACCCTGGTCACTGGGCATGGGAGGAGTTTCTTCTGCTGCACATTCACCTTTAATGGGACTGGAGTTTAATATTCTGGATAAGAGACCAATAAATCAGTTCTATTTTGAACACTGTCTCCGGTACTTAGTGAATTTATAACACACCTAGTGTACAGTAGACAGTCAACTCAGGCCGGCTGGACCCTACCAGTGATTCTGTTCCATGACAGTCCTTTTGAATTCTCCCCTGTTGTTCACCTCTCGCTCTGCCTGTGGTGATGGGTTCCAAATAGTCTCCACTCTGTGGGTGAAGAGGTTTCCCTTGAATTCTCTGCAGACTGAAGAAGTCAAGTTGACTGCAATTCTATCTGACATGCTCTTCTCCCCTGAAATCTCTGGGCTGAGGAAGAATGACATTGGTAGTTAACCTCCTCATTCATGGCTGATTTCCACATTATGGGTCATGTTCCCTGTTTCTGAAGAGTTAACATAGAAGCATAGAAAACCTACAGCAGAATAGAGTCCCTTCAGCCCACAAAGATGTGCTGAACATGTCCCTACCTCAGAAATTACTCGGGTTATCCGTAGCCCTCTATTTTTTCTGAGCTCCATGTACCGATCCAAAAGTCTCTTAAATTATCCTCCCCCACTGTTGACGGCAGCCAATTCCACCTGCTCACCACTCTCTGTGGAAAACACTTACCCCTGACATCTCTGCTGCACCTTCTCCCCAGCACCTTAAACCTGTGCCCTGTTGTGGCAGCTATTTCAGCCCTAGGAAAAAGCCTCTGACTATCTGCATGATCAATGCCTCTCATCATCTTATACACCTCTATCAGGTCACCTCTCATCCTCTGTCTCTCCAAGGAGAAAAGGCCAAGTTCACTCAACCTGTTTTCATAGGCATGCTCCCCAATCCAGGCAACATCCTTGTAAATCTCCTCTGCACTCTTTCTATGGTTTCCACACCCTTCCTGTAGTGAGGCGACCAGAACTGAGCACAGTACTCCAAGTGGGTTCTGAATAGGGTCCTATATATCTGCAACATTCCCTCCCGGCTCCTAACTTCAATTCCACAATTGATAATGGTCAATACACCATACACCTTCTTAACCACAGAGTCAACCTGTGCAGCTGCTTTGAGTGTTCTATGGACACAGACCCCAAGATTCCTCTGATCCTCCACACTGCCAGGAGTCTTAAATTAATACTACATTCTGCCATCATATTTGACCTACCAAAAGGAACCACTTCACATTTCTCTGGGTTGAACTCCATCTGCCACTTCTCAGCCCAGTTTTGCATCCTATCAATGTCCTGCTGTAACCTCTGACAGCCGTCCACACTATCCACAACACCCCCAACCTTTGTGTCATCAGCAAACTTACTAACCCATCCCTCTACTTCCTCATTCAGGAAATTTATAAAAAAAGTCACAAAGAGTAAGGGTCCCAGAACAGATCCCTGTGGCCCACCACTGGTCACCAACCTCCTGGTTGTGCCCAGCTGGGAATCAGCTATTCTGGATTTGGTGTTGTGCAATGAACCGATTTAGAGCACTTAAGGTAAAACAATTCTGAGGGGCAAGCGATCTTAATGTAATTGAATTCACCCTGAAATTTGAGATGGAGAAGCTAAAGTGAGACGTATCAGTATAACCATGGAATAAGGACAACTGCAGAGGCATGAGAAAGGAACTGGTCAAATTTGATAGGGAAAAAAAAGCACTGGCAGGGATGATGGCTTAGCATCAGTGGCTGTAATTACGGGAAGGAATTCGGAAGACACGGGATATATACATTCCGAAAAGGAAGAACTATTCCAAAGACAACATCACACAACCTCAGCGAATGAGAAGGCAAAGCCAACATAAAAGCCAAAGAGAGGGCAGATCACAGAGCAAAAATTGATGGGAAGTTAGATGATTGGGAAACTTTTCTGAACAAACAAGAGGCAATTAAAAAAGTAATTAAGAAAGAAAAGATGGAATATGAAGCTAGCTAATTACATTAAAGCTGATACCAAATGTTTCTTCGGATAAATAAACTGTAAAAGAGAGGCAACAGTGATATTGGACCAGAGGGAAACGATGTCTGGTGAGAGTGGGGTGGGTAGTAATCGTGAACAAGGAGATGGCAGGTGAACTGATTTAGTATTTTGTTTCAGTCTTCATTATGGAAGCAACCAACGGGAAGGTGGAAGTCCAGATGTCAGTGTCAGAAGTGTGTGAAGTTGCCGATACTCGAGAGAAATTTCCTGTGAAACAGAAAGGTCTGAAGGTAAATAGATCACCTGGACCAGGTGGTGTACATCCCAGAGTTCTGGAAGAGGTGGCCGAAGAGATTGTGGAGGTATTAGTAATGATGTTTCAAGAATCAATGAAGTCTGATATGGTTGCGGAAGACTCCAAATTTGGAAATGTCACTCTGCTATTCAAGAAGGGAGAGAGGTAGAAGAACAGAAGTTTCAGGACAGTTAGTCTGACCTCATTGGTTGGGTAGATATTAGTGTCAGTTGTTCGGGATGTGTTCTCAGGGCACTTTGAGGCACATAATAAAATCGGCCTTCAGCATGTTTGCCTCAAGGGAAAATCTTGCCTGAACAGTGTGTTGAAATTCTTTGAATTTATTGAAGTGGTAATAGCAAGATAGACAAAGGAGAATCGGTTGATGATGTGAACCTGCACTTTCAGAGGGTGTTTGACAAGGTGCTACACATGAGGCTGGTTAACAAGTTATGAGCCCATGATATTACAGGTGTTCCAAACTTCATGGGTATCTTGTGACTGTCTTATGACCATGATGATACAATGATACAAAGATTGGAGGTGTAGTAGACAGTGAGGAAGGTTTTCAGAGCCTGCAGAGGGACTTGGACCAGATGGAAAAATGGGCTGAAAAATGGCAGATGGAGTTTAATACAGACAAGTGTGAGGTATTGCACTTTGGAAGGACAAGCCAAGGTAGAACATACAGGGTTAATGGTAAGGCACTGAGGAGTGCAGTAGAACAGAGGGATCTGGGAATACAGATACAAAATTCCCTAAAAGTGGTGTCACAAGTAGATAGGGTTGTAAAGAGAGCTTTTGGTACATTGACCTTTATTAATCAAAGTATTGTGTATAAGAGCTGGAATGTTATGATGAGGTTGTATAAGGCATTGGTTAGGCCGAATCTGAAGTATTGTGTTCCGTTTTGGTCACCAAATTACAGGAAGGATATAAATAAGGTTGAAAGAGTGCAGAGAAGGTCTACAAGCATGTTGTCAGGACTTGAGAAACTCAGTTACAGAGAAAGGTTGAATAGGTTTGGACTTTATTCCCTGGAGCGTAGAAGAAGGAGGGGAGATTTGATAAAGGTATATAAAATTATGATGGGTATAGATAGAGTGAATGCAAGCAGGCTTTTTCCACTGAGGCAAGGGGAGAAAAAAAAACAGAGGACATGGGTTAAGGGTGAGGGGGGGAAAGATTAAAGGGAACATTAGGAGGGGATTCTTCACACAGAGAGTGGTGGGAGTATGGAATGAGCTGCCAGACGAGCTGGTAAATGCGGGTTCTTTTTTAACATTTAAGAATAAATTGGACAGATACATGGATGGGAGGTGTATGGAGGGATATGGTCCGTGTGCAGGTCAGTGGGACTAGGCAGAAAATGGTTCGGCACAGCCAAGAAGGGCCAAAAGGCCTGTTTCTGTGCTGTAGTTTCTATGGTTTCTATGATGTAATTAAGTACGTGATGAGCATGATGTAATCGTCTTGTGGAGGTCACATGATGTAATTTTCCCGCCGATGTGAGGTCACGTGATGACATGTACTCACCAGGTATATAAAGAGAGACCTCTGGTGCGATGTAGTTAGTTTTTCCAGTTGAGTTTTAAGTTTAGTTTGTTATTTAATTCGTCAGATACTCTGTTATGCTGCATATTCGTTTAGTTTCCCTCTAAAGTGGAGGTCTATTTTCTATTGTGTGTAGTATTGGAGAGTGAAGACCTTACTAAAGTACAGGAACTCACAGAGTCAAGTAAAGCTGATGTCGTTCGGCTCTCTTGGAGAGGATCGACCTTTATTGAATCTTTGTTCAAGAAATAGTGACCTGCATCTGACATATCATCTGCTAAAGCAGGAAGAATTGTGCAGTAACTATTCTCCAGAGGAAAAGGTCAGTTCCTTTAAACCATTTTATTTCCGTCGCCGTGAATCCTGCGGACAAGGCAGGTTCCGGCTGGGGTCAGCAGTAATGTCACGTCCTCGAGGAATTCTTTACTTTAGGAAAGTCTCTCCTAACTGACTGTATAAATCTCTCGGACTTTCGAATTTACCATTCTAAGAACTGGGTTCGAATTTACCACTTTAAGAACTGTTTTCGCATTTACTCTTTTAAGAACTGTTTCAGAGTTGCCGTAGATCAGTTAACTTCTGATTAAGTTAGTCGTTTAAATACATTTTGCTACTTTTGAGCAGAGATTAATAAATGTTTGTTTGTTTTTATAAAACCTGACTCAATTCTATATTCATTGTTACCGGTCACTTGACATGGGAAAGATTATTGCATGGATAAAACAGTGGCTGATTGGCAGATGCAAAGGATAGTAATAACGGGGATGTTTTCTGGTTGGCTGCCGGTGACTAGCAATGTTCCACAGGACTTGGATGACAGAATTAATAGCTGTATTGCAAAGTTTGCCGATCATATCAAGAGAGCTGAAGGGCCAGGTAGTTTTGAGGAATCAGAGAGGCTATAAAAGGACTTTGGCGTTTAGAGGAAAGGGCGTAAATGAAGCAGATGGAATACCGTGTCCCGAAGTGTATAGCCATGCACATTGGGGAAAGAAATACCGAATACACTATTTTCCAAATAGTCTAAACTTGGCGGCACTTGTGCAGGATTCCTTAAAGGATAATTTGTAGGTTGAGTCGGCGGTGAGGAAGACACCGAGTCCTAGCCCAGACCCTGAGTCCCAGCCTAGTCCAGGGCCTGAGTCCTTGTGTTGTCATGGTCCGGTCCGTGGACTCAGGACTCTGGGTCTTCCAGCTGTCCCTTGTTTGGTTGAGTTAATCATGGGCACCTGATTCCCATCTTTCAGCTTGGAATATAAGTAGTCTTGTGGTTGAGTATGAGCTGCTGGTTTGTCTCGTTAGTCCCCTTTGGAGCAACCTGCTGATGGAAGGCTAGTGAAACCATCCGTGATCTCTAGGCCTGGTTGGAGGACCAACGCTTCATTGAGCCTTGTTGCCACTCGTCAGAGCAGTCATCGTGATATGGATTGGCTGTTTCTGTAGCCAGCCAAGGTTGCTGACTGCCACAAGACTCAGAGCCACCCCAGATTGAGCTCTTTTCCTGTCTTTGCCTCTGTTGGGTAAGCCAGGCCGTAATTGCCGTAACCCTGTGGTTGGTTCTGTCCCTTCCTGTACCTTGTCTCCATTGGGTAAGCAGGCCATTTGCCGTTACCCTGCGGTTGGGTCGGCCCCTTCCTGTCCTTACCTCCGTGGGGTGAAGTTCCCTGTCCTGCCCAGGAGTTCCATGTCCTGCCCAGGAGAAGGTCCAAGAATCCAGGCCTTGAAGATCACAACCCAAGCTCCAAGAACACAAGCCTCGAAGATCTAAGACCCCAGCCTGCAGCCAAGCTCAAGACCCCAACCTGCAGCCATGCTCAAGACCCAGGACCCCAGCCTGCATCAAAGCTCAGGACCCAGGACCCCAGCCTGCAGCCAAGCTCAAGACCCAGGACCCCAGCCTGCAACCAAGCTCAAGGCCCAGGACCCCAGCCTGCAGCCAAGCTCAGGGCCCAGGACCCCAGCCTGCAGCCAAGCTCAGGGCCCAGGGCCCCAGCCTGCAGCCAAGCTCAGGGCCCAGGGCCCCAGCCTGCAGCCAAGCTCAGGGCCCAGGGCCCCAGCCTGCAGCCAAGCTCAGGGCCCAGGGCCCCAGCCTGCAGCCAAGCTCAGGGCCCAGGGCCCCAGCCTGCAGCCAAGCTCAGGGCCCAGGACACCAGCCTGCAGCCAAGCTCAAGGTCCAGGACCCCAGCCTGCAGCCAAGCTCAAGGCCCAGGACCCCAGCCTGTCTCCCGGCTCAGGCCTGTAGACCCCAGCCTCGTCTTGCTCTGAAGCCATGTCATGTCCTTGCCTGGTTCTGGAGTCCGAGCCCGAGGCAAGACCCAGGTTCTGGGTCTTTGTCCAGTCTTGGGCTCGGAATCGAAGCCTTGTCTCCTAGTCCATGGTTTCTAGTCCTGGTCCCACTTTCTTAAACCCAAGTCTGCATTCTTGTCCCTGCTTCTTGCCTGTATCCTGTCACGTCCCTAATCTAATTGAGTCCTGTTCCTTGTACTTCAGTGTCTGTGTCTTCCATTTACGTCCGTTCCGAACGCCCCCGTTGTGACATGTCCAGTACGCTTATTCCCGCTTCCGTTTTGCTCTTCCTGTAACGAGTAATGAAGTCAATTTTGTTAACCCTACTATAAAACGTGTTTGTGACCTGTATTTGGGTCCGCCCCGGTTCCCCCATTATGACAGAAGGCAGGCAAGTCTCCCGGACAGATGGTGTACATTCAAGGGTTTAGAAACAATTAGCTGAAGAGTTTGTGCAGACATTCGGGTCATAGAGCAGTACAGCACAGAGTAATGCCATACGGCCAGTCTAGTCTGTGCCATCCCATCAATCTGCCAAATTCCAGCAACTTCCACCGTGACCATATCCCCCATACCCCTCTCATCCATGAACCCATCCAAACTTCTCTTAAATGTTGAAATCCAACCGGCCACTTGCTCTGGCAGCCCATTCCACAATATCACCACCTCTGAGCGAAGAAGCTCCCCCTCATTTTCCTCTTAAAGAATGAGCCATGGTCTTTGAAGAATCACTAGACTTGGGAATGGTTATGGCGGACTAGAAAGTTGCAAATGCCACTCCATTCTTTAAGAGGGGAGGGAGGCATAAGAAATGAAATTACAGGACAGTTAGTCTGACCTCAGTAGTTGGGAAGATGTTGGAGTCCATTAACGATGAGGTTTCAGGGTACTTGGAGCGGATGATAAAGTACAGCCAAAGTCGGCATGGTTTTCCTCGGGAGAAATATTCCCAGATAAATCTGTTGGAATTCTGTGGTGAAATAAGAACAGCGGTGAATGTTGTTTGTTTGGATTTTCAGATGGTCTTTAACAAACAAGGTGCTGCACCTGAGGCTGATTAACAAGGCCACAGCTCATGGTATTTGGTGTTTTTGTGCCTGTTCCCGCTGGAGCTTAGAGGGGGAGTTCCCGAATACTGAAAAGCCCAGATAGGGAGGATGTGGACAGGATGTTTCCCTTAAGGCAGAGCCCAGGACTGGGGGCACACCCCCAAACTACAGGGAAATCAATTCAGAAGGGAGATGAGGAGGAAGTCTTGTGGTAATATGTTTATTCAACACGGCCGTGACTGATCTATGCTTCTGTGCCCATTCCCCTCCATCTCCACCTCAAATGTACCCAGACACCCACCTTCACGCCCTCGGGGCAGCGAATCTTAAGAAAAACGTACATTCAACTCAGCTAGATAGATAGATAGACACTTCACTGATCCTAAAATAAATTACAAGGAAGATTTAGAATTCCAATAATTTCCATATGTCTCAATTTAAAATGAGCGGCCCTTTTCGATTCCTGTCCGCTTCTCTCCCACTGATCGACAGAGATATCTAATAGTCCGTCTCTTACCCTCGTTTATCTCCCACCATCTCAATCTCTAGTTTCCATCCCCGTTTAACTCCCACTGCCCATCTCTCTTCCCTCCCATATTCCCTCCAACTTCTCTCCTGTGTCAATCCCTCCAACGCCACTCTCTGCCCCCTCACTTGCTCCCCATTTATTTCTCACCCACGTCCATCTCACTTCCCGCCATTCTCTCCCCTCACTGGTTGTCGCCGCCGTCTCTCTCCCCTCTGTTTCTCGCCTCGGACACTTCACTCCCAACTCTCCTCAGTCTGTCCCGCTCACTCTCCCTCAACCAGTCTCCCTCTTCCCCTTGGTTCTCTCTCCCTCCGTGTCTCCTTCATCCGACTCCAAATGTCAGTGAGTTCCGATGTCCAGACAGAACACCAAGGCTGGTTGCCTTGTCGACAATTGTGTCTCTGTCACCATCGCACATTGTGACGTGGGACGGGGTGCTATCCTGGTGTGAACACGGGCCGAGATTCAGTGTCGGTGTCATGGTTGTGGCGGGGGGTGGGGGGGGGGGAGCGGATGAGGACGGTGGTGGTTTGGAGACAGAAAGGGGAGAAGAGAAGTGAGAGTGATAGAAAGTTCAGGTGAGCGGAGTAAGAGAGGGAGGTGAGGGAGACGGAATGGGTGTAAAAGTGTGAGCGGAGAGGAGGAAAGGGAGAGTAAGAGAAGATGGAGGAGAGAAACAGAGAGGATGGTGTGCTGAGGAGTGAGAGGATGGTGAATGGTAGGGAGGAAAGGAGTGACAGATAAAGTGAGCGCACTATGGAGAGAGGAGGGAGCAAGATGTTGAGGAACCTGTGCACACTCAGTTTTGAGGGAGTTCCACTCCCTCTGTCCCACTCACAGTAACTCTTCTAAAGATGTATTTTCATCAATGTAACAGGATTCAGCACGCTGCGATCATGTGCTATTCTGAACTGAAATGAAAGGCCAACCCAGAGAGATGAAGAGATCATCACAGTAGAACAGTGATTCCCTCTGGGGGCGGTTACGTGTCCTAAGATGGCTTTAGGAACAAATAACACTCGCCAGGCGTTCAAGATTCCTGATGGGGCGGTAATCTGTCTCGAACTTGAAGCACCAGACCTGAGCGACCGTTAGTAGAACAGGCACTTCCAAAAAAAGATGTGGCGCTGGGATACAGGAAGAAGCATAGCACTGCAGGCCTTGGGCATTCGTCATCACAACGCACCTGACACTCGGCAATCTCGTCCGACCATACAAACGTCACGGACGTTGTTGGGGATGCTTAAGTTAGCAACGAGGGTGCTCGACAGTTCGCCTTGACTTGCGGCACTAGGGGTGAAATAGGTTGGGAAACACTGCTATTGAAAAAGAGTTAGCCAATAGATGAGTGTAATTGTCCATGGATGAGATTCCCACAATGTGAGCAAACGAGGAAAGCGTCCAACGTCAGGCTCAAACTGAAGACCTCTTCCCAGAAACTGAGTGGTTCCTTGTGTCAATACAGGACCAGGCAGTTGACACAAAAATAACAAAAATGCACATTAAAAGACTAACAAGTTCAAGACGAAGTGTGCTGTGCCTCTCTCGGGCTCCAAAGCAGAATCTGTCAATTGAAACGAGAAACATTGGAGTATCCAACAACAATTAATTTCAATCTGGTTACTTACACAGGCACCATCAAGTGGCAAGCATCATTCACCAGAATCTTGCTTTAGGAATCAAAGTCATGAAAGACCCTATAGTTTACTATAAACTCTCGCCTGATCCCGTTTTGGAGTTGGAGTCTGACAATTATATTACGACCAACCCATTACACTGGACAACAAAGATTTTGCTTCCTGAATACCTCTAGGTGTATCTTTTGAATTCTGGGCTACTGATCATGAAAATCATGATGAAATTTCCCTATCACACACCATTTTTAATAAACTTATGTTTATGATTTCAATTCATAATTCAAGTCAATTAAAATGTTGCCTACAATGTAAGCTGGAAAGTTTCTTATCTTGTCCAGGCATGCTTGGGCATGCTTAGGCAGCGTGGCAGCTGCATGGCAGGACAGGTTTTAGTAATAATTATTGGGTTCAGGACTGTAAGGATGGAATTTGCTATCTCCAGGCACAAAAATTACTCTGAAGGATTTTGAAATTTGAGACAGATGTTTCCCAGAATAACTGATGCAAAGATTAAGGAAAGCCTTTTTGTTGGTCCACAATCAAACAGGTCATCAATAGAACATAGAACATAGAATAGTACAGCACAGTACAGGCCCTTCAGCCCACAATGTTGTGCCGACCTTCAAACCCTGCCTCCCATATAAGCCCCCACCTTAGATTCCTCCATATACCTGTCTAGTAGTCTCTTAAACTTCACTAGTGTATCTGCCTCCACCACTGACTCAGACAGTGCATTCCACGCACCAACCACTCTCTGAGTAAAAAACCTTTCTCTAATATCCCCCTTGAAATTCCCACCCCTTACCTTAAAGCCATGTCCTCTTGTATTGAGCAGTGGTGCCCTGGGGAAGAGGCGCTGGCTATCCACTTTATCTATTCCTCTTATTATCTTGTACATCAATGACAGGCAATTTGAAGAATTTCTACTGGGACCGGAGAAAATCATATGGAAGGCATTCAAGGAAGTTGTTGATCTTTTTTTTCTCGGCATCTACAGAGCACCATGCTACATGCAGCTGGTTGAAAGCATGCTTCAAGCATATGAAACCATGAAATGCAACATGTCACTAAAGGTTCATTTTCTGCACTCCCATTTAGACTTCTTCCCTGCAAATCTCGGTGCTGTTCGTGACGAACATGGTGAAAGGTTTCACCAGGACATCGCGGTCATGGAGAAAAGTTGCCAGGGCAACTGGAATCCATCAATGCTGGCGAATTATTGTTGGATACTTAAGCGAGAAGCCTCAGACACTGAGTACAAATGAAAATCATAAACAAAATATGTTTAACTTAGTTGAACTTTTGCAAAGCATCAGCACCATTAAGCAATTAAACATATTATAGTCGATAAAAGTTAATTTGTTATTTCTCCAAATTCCTACGTGATACAAGTAGTCTGAATTTATATTTATGTTAATCTTCAAGCAGTCTATCATAAATAAAAAAAAAAATCTGAGGAAGCAACACTTTTGAAAGATTTGTTGTCCAGATAGGGCGATACATGATCCCTGTCCGGATATCACAGGGTAAACATGCAAAGACAATTTACTTGATAGGTACAGCAACTCCTACACACAACACACAGAAATCAGTATGAGAAAATCACCAGGAATATGCTGAATTGATAGTGGAAAATGAAAGTCTGCGATTCATGAGCAGGGTAAACATTGTCCCAATTGTAGTGTATGCATTGATCGTGTGGATATTCAGAGGCTTTTTCCCGGGGCTGAAATGGTTGCCACAAGAGGACACAGGTTTAAGGTGCTGGGGAGAAGGTACAGAGGAGATGTCAGGGGTAGGTTTTTTTATGCAGAGCAGTGAGTGGGTGGAATGGGCTGCCAGCAACGGTGGTGGAGGCGGATAAGATAGGGTCTTTTAAGAGACTTTTGGATAGGTACATGGAGCTTAGAAAAATAGAGGGCTATGGGTAAGCCGAGTAATTTCTAAGGTAGGGACATGTTCGGCATAACTTTGTGGGCCGAAGGGCCTGTATTGTGCTGTAGGTTTTCTATGTTTCTATGTTTCTATACGACTGGTGTCATCCCAAAATCACTACACAATAACGTTAAACAATTGGACCTGCCGGACAATAATAAACACTGCTAGAAAAGGCTGAACATTCATCGCAACTGAGAAATGAGTTCCTTGTCTATGTCCATACTTCATGTTTTACCAGTTTTAACTGAGAAAAAATAAAAACAACGTTAAACATGCGATTGTACTGTGGTGAATACAGGGCAGCTTCAACGTGCAGTTTGCACGGGTGGAAATTTATGAAAAAATCAGGAAGCGATGTGACATTTTTCCTTGAAGCAGAGTAAGCATTTAGTTGCTCCATGGAGATTTGTCCAATTATAAACCAAATCCAGGAGTTCAGTAGTGTTAATCATTTCTCCTTGACAGGTTTATCTAATATGAAGGACAAGTACTGTAAGTTCGTGCAGACTGTTGACTTTCTTTTTCATTTCTGTCATGGTCCGGTCCATGAAGTCTGCATTCCGGTTCACGATCCGGTCCATCGATCCATGTTCCAGGTTTCCTGTTTTCCCCCTTGTTCGGTTGGTGCCTTAATTGAGGCACCTGATTCTCATTTCGGTCTGGCACGCAAGTAGCTCTGCGAACCAGGGATTGTTTGCTGGACTGTTCCCTTCCCTCTTCCTGCCGCCTGAAACTTTCGCCTACAACCTCGTCAGTATGCCCGTCAAGTTCAACAGCTGCAGTGAGACCAGAGCCTTGCCACGCCAAGATAAGGAACTATCTATGGTTGAGTTTGGAACTGTCTCTTCTTGCCTCCGTGTTTAGTGTCCGTGTCTAAGACGAGTCCCGGCCCTATGACCTGTTCCCAAGGAGGGGTCCTGGTTCTGTGTTCTCTGTTTCTGTGTTTCAAGTCTCAGGCACTGTGGTCCTGTGCTTCAAGACCAAGTCCAGGATCTGTGTTCCAGCCTTGTCCATATCTGCGCTTCGTGTCCTCACCCAGTTCTAGTGCCTCGTCCAGCCCAGGAGTACTTCGCCACCTCGGTGCTGGAGATTCCTCGTCCTGTGCTGGATCGCTCGCATCCGAATCCTCGGCAGTCATCTCGGCCCTGCGTCCAAGAAAGGGTCCCGGTCCTGCGCTCCAAGTAGGGGTCCCGGCCCCGTACCCAAGAGCTTCACTAAGCCGAGTCCAAGAGCCGAGACAAAACTAGTCCAAGATCCTCGTCCTTCCCTGGAGTACCTCGTCTAGTCCAAGAACCTCGTCCTGTCCAAGTCAAGACTTTGTGTTCTCGTCTTGTCCATGTGCCTCGTCCTGTGCAAGAGTTCCACGTCCAGTCCTGTAGCCACGTCTCGTCCTCGCCGAGATCCGGGGTCCAAGCCCGATTCAAGACCTAGGTTCCTTGTCCCTGTCCAGTCTCTGGCTCGGGAGTCCTAGCCCAGGCTCCTAGTTCCAAGTTCCTTGTCCTGGTCCCGCTTTCCTAGTCTTAGTCCTAGCCCAGGCGCGGTGTCCTTGCCTCGTCCAGGGTCTGTGTCCATGTCCTGCTTCGTTCCTTCCTGACTCCCCTAGCTTTCTTGACAAACCTAGTCCTGTTCCTAGAACTGCAGTGTCTGTGTCTTGCATCTGGGTCCGCTGCCAGGTGCAATTTTGCCGATTAGGACTTGAATGTCCCCGGATCCTCTCCCGCTTTATCATTACCGAAAGGGTTGTGGCGGTTACAGGAGCCGGAATATGGTGGGGAAATAAACATAAAAAGTAGGGTGAGTTCAATAATTGGTTGGAGGTGTATGTCGCGGTCTGAAGGTGTGAATGTGTATTTTCCTGTGTTTTGCCTCTCTCGGGCTTTAAAACAGTTTTACTCTCCCTGCTACCATATTCTCCCGTGTCAGTTCTGCAGTGTCAAGATGGAAATCACCACAACCCCCTCTGAGAAGATTAGTTCTTTTGTTTATTAAGTAGTTGAACAATTGACGTGAGTGGGTATTTCGCCGCGCTAATGAGCTGCTCTCTGAACTTGGACTGAGTTACCCCATAAATAAGCGTTTGTGAGAGAGGCACAACACACTTCGTCTTGAACTTGTTAGACTTTTAATGTGCAGTTTTGTTATTTTTGTGTCATCTGCCCGGTCCTGTATTGACACAAGGAACCACTCAGTTTCTGGGAAGAGGACTCCAGCTTTCAGCCTGACGTTGGACGCTCTTCTCGTTTGCTCACATCGTGGGGATCTCATCCACGGACGTTTATGCTCATCTATTGTCTAACTCTTCCTTCTGTAGCAGTGTTTCCCAGCCTATTTCACCCCTAGTGCCGCGAGTCAAGGGGAACCGTCGAGCACCCTCGTTTCTGTGAGGTTGGTAAGGTCGGCCGAGATTGAAGAGAGGTTGCCGATGACGGCTCAAGGCCTGCAGTGCTTTGCTTCTTCCTGTGTCTCAGCGCCACATCCTGTTTTGGAAGTGCCTGCTCTACTAAAGGTCGGTCAGGTCTGATGCCTCAAGTTGGGAGGGGGGGGGTCGCTGACCGCTCCACCAATAATCCTGAACGCCCGCCCCCCGCCCGGTGATCGTTATTTGCTCCTAAAGGCATCTTCGGACACGTCATTACCCCCAGAGGTAATCACTGTTTTATTGTGATAGTTTCTTCATATTTCTGGTTTAAGCTTTCATTTCAGTTCAGAATAGCACATGCTCGCACCGTGTTGGATCCTGCTTTCGTTGATGGATATATATCCTTAGATGATTGACTGTGAGTGGGACAGAGGGAGTGGAACTCCCCCAACACTGTGTCTGAGTGTCCTCAGCTCCCTCAACATCTCGCTACCTCCTCTCTCCATAGTGAGCTCACTTTATCTGTCACTCCTTTCCTCCCTACCCTTCACCCTCCTCTCACTCCTCAGCACACCATCCTGTTTCTCTCCTCCATCTTCTCTTACTCTCCCCTTCCTCCTCTCCTCCTCTCCGCTCACACTTTTACACCCATTCCGTCTCCCTCACCTCCCTCTCTTACTCCGCTCACCTTAACTTTCTATCACTCTCACTTCTCCCCTTTCTGTCTCCAAAGCACCACCATCATCACCCGCTGCCCCCCGCCCCCCAACCATGACAGACTGACACTGAATCTCGGCCCGTGTTCACACCAGGATAGCACCCCATCCCACGTCACAATGTGCGATGGTGACAGAGACACAATTGTCGACAAGGCAACCAGCCTTGGTGTTCTGTCTGGACATCGGAACTCACTGACATTCGGAGTCGGATGAAGCAGACACTGAGGGAGAGAGAACCAAGAGGAAGAGGGAGACTGGTGGAGGGAGAGTGAACGGGACAGACTGAGGAGAGTTGGGAGGGAAGTGTCCGAGGCGAGAAACAGAGGGGAGAGAGACGGCGGAAACAACCAGTGAGCGGAGAGAATGGCGGGAAGTGAAATGGACGTGGGTGAGAAATACATGGGGAGCGAGTGAGGGAGCAGAGAGTGGCGTTGGAGGGAATGACAGAGGAGAGAGATTGGAGGGAATATGGGATGGAAGGATGATGGGGAGTTAAACTGAGATAGAAACCAGGGATTGAGACGGTGGAGATAAGCGAAGTAAAGAGACGGGCGATTTGATACCTCTGTTGATCAGTGGGAGAGAAGCGGACAGGAATCGAAAAGGGCTGCTCATTTTAAATTGAGATGTATGGAAATTATTGGAATTCTAAATCTTCCTTGTAATTTCTTTTAGGATCAGTGACGTGTTTATCTATCTACCTAGCTGAGTTGAGTGTAGGTTTTTCTTAAGATTCGCTGCCCCGAGGGCGTGAAGGCGGGTGTCTGGGTACATTTGAGGTGGAGATAGAGGGGAATGGGCACAGAAGCATAGATCAGTCACGGCCGTGTTGAATAAACATATTACCACAAGACTTCCTCCTCATCTCCCTTCTGAATTGATTTCCCTGTAGTTTGGGGGTGTGCCCCCGGTCCTGGGCTCTGCCTTAAGGGAAACATCCTGTCCACATCCTCCCTATCTCGGCTTTTCAGTATTCGGGAACTCCCCCTCTAAGCTCCAGCGGGAACAGGCACAAAAACACCAAATACCATGAGCTGTGGCCTTGTTAATCAGCCTCAGGTGCAGCACCTTGTTTGTTAAAGACCATCTGAAAATCCAAACAAACAACATTCACCGCTGTTCTTATTTCACCACAGAATTCCAACAGATTTATCTGGGAATATTTCTCCCGAGGAAAACCATGCCGACTTTGGCTGTACTTTATCATCCGCTCCAAGTACCCTGAAACCTCATCGTTAATGGACTCCAACATCTTCCCAACTACTGAGGTCAGACTAACTGTCCTGTAATTTCATTTCTTATGCCTCCCTCCCCTCTTAAAGAATGGAGTGGCATTTGCAACTTTCTAGTCCACCATAACCATTCCCAAATCTAGTGATTCTTCAAAGATCATGGCTCATTCTTTAAGAAATGAGGGGGAGCTCCTTCGCTCAGAGCGGGTGATATTGTGGAATGGGCTGCAAGAGCAAGTGGCCGGTTGGATTTCAACATTTAAGAGAAGTTTGGATGGGTTCATGGATGAGAGGGGTATGGGGGATATGGTCACGGTGGAAGTTGCTGGAATTCGGCAGATTGATGGGTTGGCACAGACTAGACTGGCCGTATGGCATTACTCTGTGCTGTACTGCTCTATGACCCGAATGTCTGCACAAACTCTTCAGCTAATTGTTTCTAAACCCTTGAATGTACACTATCTGTCCGGGAGACTTGCCTGCCTTCTGTCATAATGGGGGAACCGGGGCGGACCCAAATACAGGTCACAAACACGTTTTGTAGTAGGGTTAACAAAATTGACTCCATTACTCGTTACAGGAAGAGCAAAACGGAAGCGGGAATAAGCGCACTGGACATGTCACAACGGGGGCGTTCGGAACGGACGTAAATGGAAGACACAGACACTGAAGTACAAGGAACAGGACTCAATTAGATTAGGGACGTGACAGGATACAGGCAAGAAGCAGGGACAAGAATGCAGACTTGGGTTTAAGAAAGTGGGACCAGGACTA
>NW_027277799.1:0-24422 GCF_030028105.1 Mobula birostris
GGAGAGGTTATGAGAGGTGCGTGAAAACCCAGCGACATTGGGGACATTATGAGATGTGCATGAAACCACGGTGATATTGGGGAAGGTATGAGAGGTGTGCAAAAATACAGCGGTATACGAGAATGCATGAGAGGTATGCGAAGGCACAGTGATATAGGGGATGGTATGGGAGGTGCGCGAATACATAGTGATATAGGGGAAGGTATGAGATGTGCGCAAAAATACATCGATATAGGGGAAGGTATGAGAGGTGCACGAAAACAGCGATGTAGGCGAAGCTATGGGAGGTGCGCGAAAACACAGCGATATAGGGGAAGGTATGAGATGTGCATCAATACACGGCGATAATCGGGAAGCCATGAGAGGTGTGCGAAAACACAGCGATATAGGGGAAGGTATGAGAGCTGCGTGAAAACGCAGTGATATTGGGGAAGGTATGAGAGGAGCGCGAAAACAGAGCGATATAGGGGAATTTATGAGAGGTGCGTGAAAACCCAGCGACATTGGGGACGTTATGAGATGTGCATGAAAACACGGTGATAATGGGGAAGGTATGAGAGGTGTGCAAAAACACAGCGATATACGGGAATGCATGAGAGGTGCGCGAAGGCACAGTGATATAGGGGATGGTATGGGAGGTGCGCGAATACACAGCGATAAAGGGGACGTTATGAGATGTGCGCAAAAATACATCGATATAGGGGAAGGTATGAAAGGTGTGCGTAAACACAGCGATATAGGGAAAGCTATGAGATGTGCATGAATACACGGCGATAGTCGGGAAGCCATGAGAGGTGTGCGAAAGCACAGCGATATAGGGGAAGGTATGAGAGGTGCCTGAAAACACATTGATATAGGGGAAGGTATGAGAGGAGTGTGAAAACAGGGCGATATAGGGGAAGTTATGAGAGGTGCGTGAAAACCTAGCAATATAGGGGACTTTATGAGACGTGCATGAAAGCATGGCAATATAGGGGAAGGTATGAGAGGTGCGCGAAGGCACAGCGATACAGGGGAGGGTATGAGAGGTGCACGAAAACAGCGATATAGGTGAAGGAATGGGAGGTGCACGAAACAGGGCGATATTTGGGAAGGTATGAGAGGTGCGCGAAGGCGCAGCGATATAAGGGATGCTATGGGAGGTGCGCAAATACACAGAGATATAGAGGACGTTATGAGATCTGCATAATAAGACGGCGATATAGGGTAAGTTATGAGAGGTGCGCAAAAACACGGCGATATAGGGGAAGTTAAGAGAGGTGCGTGAAAACACAGCGATATGGGGGAAGGTATGAGAGCTGCGCGAAAACACAGCGATATGGGGGACGGTATGAGATGTGCATGAATGCACGTCGATATCGGGGAAGCCATCAGAGGTGCGAGAAAACACAGTGATATAGGGGACGGTATGAGATGTGCATGAACACATGGCGATATTGGGGATTCTATGAGAGGTGCGCGAAAACACGGCGATATAGTGGAAGCTATGAGAGGTGAGCAAAAACACAGCGATAAAGGTGAAGCTATATCAGGGTGCGAAAAGACAGCGATATAGGTGAAGGCATGAGAGGTGCGCGAAAACACAGCGATGTAGCGGAAGCTATGGGAGCTGCGCGAAAACACAGCGATATAGGGGAATGTATGAAATATGCATGAACCATGGCGATATCGGGGATGCCATGAGAGATGCGCAAAAACACGGCTATATAGGGAAAAGTATGAGAGGTGCGCAAAAACACGGCGATACAGGGGAATGCATCAGAGGTGCAAGAAAACACAGCGATATAGGGGACGTTACGAGACGAGTGAAAACAGAGAGATATAGTGGAAGCTATGGGATGTGTGCGAAAGCAGGGCGATATAGGGGAAGGCATGAGAGGTGCGCGAAAAGACAGCGATATAGGGGAAGGTATGAGAGGTGCACGAAAACACAGCGATATCGGGGAAGGTATGGGAGCTTCGCGAAAACAGGGCAATATAGTGGAAGGTATGAGAGGTGCACTAAAACACAGCGATACAGGGGAAGGAATGAGAGGTGTGCGAAAACAGGGCGATATTCGGGAATGTATGAGAGGTGCGCAAAAACAGGGCAATGTAGTGGAAGCTATGGGACGTGCGCGAAAACACAGTGATATAGGGGAAGTTATGAGAGGTGTGCGAGAATACAGCGATGTAGGAGAAATTATGAGAGGTGCGTGACAACACGGCGATACAGGGGAATGTATCAGAGGAGTGAGAATACACAGCGATATAATGGAAGTAATGACAGCAGCGAAAACATAGCGATATAGGTGAAGACATGAGAGGTGCATGAAAACAAAGTGATACAGGGGAAGCTATGAGAGGTGAGCAATAACACAGCGATAAAGATGAAGCTATGGGATGTGTGCAAAAAGACAGCGATTAAAGGGAAGGTATGAGATGTGCGCGAAAGCACAGCAATATAGGGGATTCTATGGGAGGTGCGCGAATGCACAGCAATATGGGGGACGTTATGAGATGTGATTGAAAACACGGCGATATAGGGGAAAGTATGAGAGGTGCGCAAAAATACAGCGATATAGGGGAAGGTATGAGAGGTGCACGAAAACACAGCGTTATAGAGGAAGGTATGGGAGGTGCGCAAAAACACAGTGATATAGGGGAAGACATGAGAGGTGCTCGAAAACAGGGCTATATAGTGGAATGATGGGATATGCGCGAAAACATGGCGATGCAGGGAAAGTTATGAGAAGTGCCCGAAAGCACAGTGATACAGGGGATGCTATGGGACGTGTGCAAAAACACAGTGATATAGTAGAAGGTATGAGAGGTGTGCAAGAACATGGCTATATAGGGGAAATTATGAGAGGTCCGTAAAACCACGGCGATATATGAGAAGTTATGAGAGTTGAGTGAAAACACAGCGATATAGGGGAAGGTGTGAAGGTATGAGAGGTGCACGAAAACACAGCGATATAGGGGAAGGTATGAGAGGTGCGTGAAGGCACAGTGATATAGGGGACGGTATGAGATGTGCATGAAAACACGGAGATATCGGGGAAGAAATGAGAGATGCGTGAAAACACGGCGATATAGGGGAAAGTATGAGAGGTGCGCAAAAACACGGCGATACAGGGGAATGCATCAGAGGTGCGAGAATACACAGCGATATAAGGGAAGTTATGAGAGGTGCGCGAAAACACAGCGATATAGGGGATGCAATGGGACGTACGCGAAAACACAGTGATATAGGGGAAGGTATGAGAGGTGTGCGAGAACAAGGCGATATAGGGGAAATTATGAGAGGTGTGCGAAAACACGGCGATACGGGAGAATGTATGAGATGTGCTAGAAAACACAGCGATATAGGGGAAGTATTAGGAGGAGCGAAAACATAGCGATCTAGGTGATGACATGAGAGGTGCGCGAAAACACGGCGATATAGGAGAAGCTATGAGAGGTGAGCAAAAACACGGCGATAAAGCTGAATCTATGGGATGTGCGTGAAAAGACAGCGATATAGGGGAAGCTATGAGAGGTGAGTGAAAACACAGCGATATAGGGGACGTGATGAGATGTGCATGAAAACGCAGCGATATTAGGGAAGGTATGAGAGGTGCACAAAAACACAGTGATATAGGAGAAGATATGAGAGGTGTGCGAAAACACAGCGATATAGGGGAAGGTATGAAAGGTGCACGAAAACACAGAGATATACACGGGAAGGAATGGGAGGTGCTCGAATACACAGCGATATAGGGGACGTTATGAGATGTGCATAAAAACACGGCGATATAGGGGAAGTTATGAGAGGTGCGCAAAAATACAGCAATATAGGGGAAGTTATGAGAGGTGTGTGAAAACACAGCGATATAGGGGGAGGTATGAGAGGTACACGAAAACACAGAGATATAGGGGAAGGTATGGGAGGTGCTCGAAATCAGGGCGATATAGTGGAAGTTATGAGAGGTGCGTGAAAACACAGCGATATAGGAGAAGGTATGAGAGGTGCGCGAAGGCACAGCGATATAGGGGATACTATGGGAGGTGCGTGAATGCACAGCGATGTAGGGGACGTGAAGAGATGTGCATGAAAATGCAACGGTATTAGTGAAGGTATGAGAGGTGCACAAAAACACAGCGATATAGGGGAAGGTATGAGAGGTGTGCGAAAACATGGCGATACGGGAGAATGTATCAATTGTGCGAGAAAACACAGCGATATATGGGAAGTATTGAGAGGAGCGAAAACATAGCGATCTAGGTGAAGACATGAGAGGTGAGCAAAAACACGGCGATACAGGGGAAGCTATGAGAGGAGATCAATAACACAGCGATAAAGCTGAATCTATGGGATGTGCACGAAAAGACAGCAATATAGGGGAAGCTATGAGAGGTGCGCAAGTCACAGCGATATAGGGGATGCGATGGGAGGTATGTGAATATACAGCGATATAGGGGACGCTATGAGAGGTGCGTGAAAACACAGCGATATAGGGGGAGGTATGAGAGGTACACGAAATCACAGCGATAAGGGGAAGGTATGGGAGGTGCTCGAAAACAAGGCGATATAGAGGAAGGTATGAGAGGTGTGCGAAGGCACAGCAATATAGGGTTTGCTATGGGAGGTGTGCGAAAACACAGTGATATAGGGGAAAACATGAGAGGTGCGCGAAAACAGGGCAATATTGTGGAAGCTAGGCGATGTGCGTGATAACAGGGCGATATTGGGGAAGTTATGAGAGGTGCGCGAAAACACAGTGATATAGGGGAAGCTATGGGACATGCGCAAAAAAACAGTGATATAGGGGAAGGTATGAGAGGTGTGCGTGAACACGGCGATATAGGGAAATTGTAAGAGGTGCGCGAAAACATTGCAATACAGGAGAATGCATCAGAGGTGCGAGAAAACACAGCGATATAGGGGAAGTAATGATAGGAGCGAAAACATAGCGATATAGGTGAAAACATGCGAGGTGCGTGAAAACACAACGATATAGGGTAAGCTATGAGTGGTGAGCAATAACACAGCGATCAAGGTGAAGCTATTGGATGTGCGTGAAAACAGCGATGTAGGCAAAGCTATGGGTGGTGCGCGAAAACACAGCGATATAGGGGACGGTATGAGATGTGCATGAATACACGGCGATATTGGGGAAGCCATGAGAGGTGCCTGAAAACACAGCGATATAGGGGAAGGTATGAGAAGAGCACGAAAACACAACGATATCGGGGAAGGTATGGGAGGTGCATGAAAACAGGGTGATATAGGGAAATCTATGAGAGGTGAGCAAAAACACTGTGATACAGGGGAAGCTATGAGAGGTGAGCAATAAAACAGCGATAAAGGTGAATCTATGGGAGGTGCATGAAAACACGGCGATATAGGGGAAGGTATGAGAGGTGCGTGAAGGCAGAGCGATATAGGGAATGTTATGGGAGGTGCACGAATACACAGGGAAATAGGGGACGTTATGAGATGTGCATGAAAACACAGCGATATAAGGGGAGGTATGAGAAGTTCACGAAAATGCAGCGATATAGGAGAAGTTAAGAGAGGTGCGTGAAAACACAGCGATATAGGGGAAGGTATGAGAGGTGCGCGAAAATATAGCGATATAGGGGACGGTATGAGATGTGCATGAAAACACGGCGATATAGGGGAAGGTATGAGAGGTGTGCAAGGCACAGCGATATAGAGGATACTATGGGAGGTGCGTGAATACACAGCAATATAGGGGACGTGATGAGATGTGCATGAAAATGCAATGATATTAGTGAAGGTATGAGAGGAGCACGAAAATACCGCGATATAGGGGAAGGTATGAGAGGTGCGCGAAAACACAGTGATATTGGGGAAGACAGGAGAGGTGCGCGAAAGCACAGCGATATAGGGGAAGCTATGAGAGGTGAGCAAAAAGACGGTGATACAGGGGTAGCTATGAGAGGTGAGCAAAAACACAGCGATAAAGGTGAATCTATGGGATGTGCATGAATACACGGCGATAGACGGGAAACCATGAGAGGTGTGCGAAAACACAGCGATATAGGGGAAGTTATGAGAGGTGCGTGAAAACACAGTGATATAGGTGAAGGTATGAGAGGAGTGCGAAAACAGGGCGATATAGGGGAAGTTATGAGAGATGCGTGAAAATCCAGCAATATAGGGGACATTATGAGATGTGCATGAACACACAGCGATATAGGGGAAGGTATGAGAGGTGCGTGAAGGCAGAGCGATATAGGGAATGTTATGGGAGGTGCACGAATACACAGGGAAATAGGGGACGTTATGAGATGTGCATGAAAACACAGCGATATAAGGGGAGGTATGAGAAGTTCACGAAAATGCAGCGATATAGGAGAAGTTAAGAGAGGTGCGTGAAAACACAGCGATATAGGGGAAGGTATGAGCGGTGCGCGAAAACATAGCGATATAGGGGACGGTATGAGATGTGCATGAAAACACGGCGATATAGGGGAAGGTATGAGAGGTGTGCAAGGCACAGCGATATAGGGGATACTATGGGAGGTGCGTGAATACACAGCAATATAGGGGACGTGATGAGATGTGCATGAAAATGCAACGATATTAGTGAAGGTATGAGAGGAGCACGAAAACACAGCGATATAGGGGAAGGTATGAGAGGTGCGCGAAAACACAGTGATATTGGGGAAGACAGGAGAGGTGCGCGAAAACACAGCGATATAGGGGAAGCTGTGAGAGGTGAGCAAAAAGACGGCGATACAGGGGTAGCTATGAGAGGTGAGCAAAAACACAGCGATAAAGGTGAATCTATGGGATGTGCGCGAAAAGACAGCGATATAGGGGAAGGTATGAGAGGTGTGCAAGGCACAGCGATATAGGGGATGCTATGGGAGGTGCATGAATACACAGCGATATAGGGGACGTGATGAGATGTGCATGAAAACGCAGCGATATTAGGGAAGGTATGAGAGGTGCGCAAAAACACAGCGATGTAGGCG
Source organism: Mobula birostris (assembly GCF_030028105.1). NCBI lineage: Eukaryota > Metazoa > Chordata > Chondrichthyes > Myliobatiformes > Myliobatidae > Mobula > Mobula birostris. The sequence continues at coordinate 6,970 of NW_027277799.1, forward strand.
AAGCCATGGGAGGTGCGCAGGAAACAGGGCGATATAGGGGAAGTTATGAGAGGTGCGCGAATACACAGCGATATAGGGGACATTATGAGATGTGCATAACAATACAGCGATATAGGGGAAGTTATGAGAGGTGCGCAACAACACGGCGATGTAGGGAAGCTAGAGAGGTGAGCAATAACACAGTGATAAAGGTGAATCTATGGGATGTGCGCAAAAAGACTGCGATATAGGGGAAGGTATGAAAGGTGAGCAAGGCACAGCGATATAGGAGAAGGTATGAAAGGTGAGCAAGGCACAGCGATATAGGGGAAGGTATGGAAGGTACTCGAAAACAGGGTGATATAGATGAAGTTATGAGAGGTATGCGGAGGCACAGCAATATAGGGGATGCTATGGAAGGTGCGCAAAAGCACAGTGATATAGGGGAAGACATGAGAGGTGCGCGAAAACAGGGCAATATAGTGGAAGCTTTGAGAGGTGAGCTAAAACCCGGCGATACAGGCGAAGCTATGAGAGGTGAGCAATATCACAGCGATAAAGGTGAATCTATGGGATGTGTGCGAAAAGACATCGATATAGGGGACAGTATGAGATGTGCATGAATACACGGCGATAGTCGAGAATCCATGAGAGGTGTGCGAAAACACAGCAATATAGGGGAAGTTATGAGAGGTGCGCAAAAACAGGGAGATATAGGGGAAGTTATGAGAGGTGCGTGAAAACCCAGCAATATAGGGGACGTTATGAGATGTGCATGAAAACACGGCGATATATGGGAAGCTATGAGAGGTGCACGAAAACACGGCAATATATGGGAAAGAATGAGAGGTGCGCGAAAACTTGGTATGACAGGCGAATGCATGAGAGGCGCGAGAAAACACAGCGATGTAGGGGAAGACATGAGATGCGCGCAAAAACAGGGCGATGCAGGGAAAGGTATGAGAGGTGCGCAAAAGCACAGCGATATAGGGGACACAATGGGACGTGCGCGAAAACACAGTGATATAGGGGACGGTATGAGAGATGTGCGAGAACACGGCGAGATAGGGGAAATTATGAGAGGTGCACGAAAACACGGCGATACGGGAGAATGTATCAGATGTGCGAGAAAACACAGCGATATAGGGGAAGTAATGAGAGGAGCAAAAACATAGCGATCTCGGTGAAGACATGAGAGGTGCACGAAAACATGGCGATATAGGTGAAGCTATGAGAGGTGAGCAAAAACACGGCGATACAGGGGAAGCTATGAGAAGTGAACAATAACACAGCGATAAAGGTGAATCTATTGGATGTGCGCGAAAAGACAGCGATATGGGGAAGGTATGAGAGGTGCGCAATGCACAGTGATATAGGGGATGCTATGGGAGGTGAGTGAATCCACAGCGATATAGGGGACGTGATGATATGTGCATGAAAACGCATCGATATTAGGGAAGGTATGAGAGGTGCACAAAAACACAGCGACATAGGAGAAGTTGTGAGAGGTGTGCGAAAACACAGCGATATAGGGGAAGGTATGAAATATGCATGAAAACACAGCCATATAGGGGAAGTATTGAGAGGAGCGAAAACATAGCGATCTAGGTGAAGAAATGACAGCTGAGCAAAAACACGGCGATACAGGGGAAGCTATGAGGGGTGAGGATTAACACAGTGATAAAGCTGAATCTATGGGATGTGCGCGAAAAGACAGCGATATAGGGGAAGCTATGAGAGGTGCGCAAGGCACAGCGATATAGGGGAAGCTATTAGAGGTGCACAAGGCACAGCGATATAGGGGAAGCTACGAGAGGTGCGCAAGGCACAGCGATATAGGGGATGCTATGAGAGGTACGCGAATACACAGTGATATTGGGGAAGGTATGGGAGGTGCTCGAAAACAGGGCGATATAGGGAAAGGTATGAGAGGTGTGCGAAGGCACAGCAATATAGGGGACGGTATGGGAGGTGGACGAAAGCTCAGTGATATAGGGGAATACATGAGATTTGCATGAAACCACAGCGATATAGGGGACGCTATTGGACGTGCGCGAAAACACAGTGATATAGGGGAAGATATGAGAGGTGTGCGAGAACATGGCGATATAGGTGAATGTATGAGATGTGCGCGAAAACACGTTGATACAGGGAACTGTATCAGAAGTGCGAGAACACAGAGAGATATAGGGGAAGTAATGAGAGGAGCGGAAACACAGCGATATAGGTGAAGACATGAGGGGTGCGCGAAAACACGGCGATATAGGGGAAGCTATGAGAGGTAAGCAATAACACAGCGATAAAGATGAAGTTCTGGGATTTGCGCGAAAACAGGGCTATATAGGAGAAGGTATGAGAGGTGCGCAAAAACACAGCGATGTAGGCGAAGCCATGGAGGAGCGCGGGAAGCAGGGCAATATAGGGGCAGGTATGAGCGATGAGCAAAGGGACAGCGATATAGGGGATGCTATGTGAGGTGCGTGAAGACACAGAGATATAGGAGACGTTATGAGATGTGCGTGAAAACACGGCGATATTGTGGAAGCCATGAGAGGTGCGCAAAAATACGGCGATATAGGAGAAATTATGAGAGGAGCGTGAAAACTCAGCGATATAGAGGGAGGTATGAGGGGTGCATGAAAACGAGGCGATATAGGGGAAGGTATGGAAGGTGCGCAAAAACGAGGCGATATAGGGGAAGGTATGAGAGGTGCGCGAATACACAGCGATATAGGGGACGTTATGAGATGTGCATGAAAACACGGTGATATAGGGGAAGACATGAGAGGTGCGCAAAAACAGGGCAATATAGTGGAACCTATGGGATGTGCGCGAAACCACAGCGATACAGGGGAATGTATCAGAGGTGCGAGAAAACACAGCGATATAGGGGACGCTATGGGACATGCGCAAAAAAACAGTGATATAGGGGAAAGTATGAGAGGTGTGCGAGAGTACGGCGATATAGGGTAAGCTATGAGAGGTGAGCAATAACACAGCGATCAAGCTGAAGCTATGGGATGTGCGCAAAAACAGCAATGTAGATGAAGCTACGGGAGGTGCGCCAAAAAAAAAGCGATATAGGGGACGGTATGAGATGTGCATGAATACACGGCGATATTGGGGAAGCCATGAGAGGTGCCTGAAAACACGGCGATATAGGGAAGTTATGAGAGGTGTGCAAAAACACAGCGATATAGGAGAAGTTAAGAGAGGTGCATGAAAACACAGCGATATAGGGGAAGGTATGAGAGGTGCACGAAGGCACAGCGATATAGGGGATGCTATGGGAGGTGCGCAAAAACACAGCTATATAGGAGACGGTATTGAGATGTGCATAAAAACATGGTGATATAGGGGGAGGTATGAGAGGTGCGCGTAAACACGGCGATTTAGGGGAAAGTATCAGAGGTGCGCGAAACTTGGTGTTACAGGGGAATGCATCAGAGGTGCCAGAAAACACAGCGATGTGGTGGAAGACATGTGAGGTGCGGGGAAACAGGGCAATATAGTGGAAGGTATGGGATGTGCGCGAAAACAGGGCGATATAGGGGAAGGTATGAGAGGTGCGTGAAGGCACAGCGATATAGGGGATGCTATGGGAGGTGCACGAATACACAGTGATATAGGGGACGTTATGAGATGTGCATAAAAACACGGCAATATAGGGGAAGTTATGAGAGGTGCGCAAAAATACAGCAATACAGGGGAAGTTATGAGAGGTGCGTGAAAACACAGCGATATAAGGGGAGGTGTGAGAGGTAACGAAAACACAGCGATATAGGGGGAGGTATGAGAGGTGCATGAAAACACAGCGATATACGGGAAGGTATGGAAGGTGCGCGAAAACAGGGCGATATAGGGGAAGTTATGAGAGGTGCGCGAAGGCACAGCAATATAAGGGATGCTATGGGAGGTGCGTGAATACACAGCGATATAGGGGACGCTATGAGATGTGCATGAAAACACGGCAGTATAGGGGAAGGTATAAGAGCTGCACAAAAATACAGTGATATAGGAGAAGTTATGAGAGGTGCGCAAAAATACATCGATATAGGGGAAGGTATGAGAGGTGCACGAAAACACAGCGATATTGGGGAAGGTATGAGAGGTGCGCAAGGCACAGCGATATAGGGGATGCTATGAGAGGTGCGTGAATACACAGCGATATAGGGGACGTGATGAGATGTGCATGAAAACGCAGCGATATTAGGGACGGTATGAGAGGTGCACAAAAACACAGCGATATAGGAGAAGTTATGAGAGGTGTGCGAAAACACAGCGATATAGGGGAAGGTATGAAAGGTGCACGAAAGCACAGAGATATATTCGGTAAGGAATGGGAGGTGCACGAATAGACAGCGATATAGGGGACGTTATGAGATGTGCATGAAAACGCAGCCTTAGTGGGGAAGTATTGAGAAGAGCGAAAAAATAGCGATCTAGGTGAAGACATGAGAGGTGAGCAAAAACACGGCGATACAGGGGAAGCTATGAGAGGTGAGCAATAACACAGCGATAAAGCTGAATCTATGGGATGTGCGCAAAAAGTCAGCGATATAGGGGAAGGTATGAGATGAGCATGAAAACACAACGATATAGGGAAAGATATGAGAGGTACAGGAAGGCACAGCGATATAACGGATGGTATGGGATGTGCGTGAAAACACAGTGATATAGGAGACGGTATGAGATATGCATGAAAACACGGCGATATGGGAGAATGTGTCAGAGGTGCGAGAAAACACAGCGATATAGGGGAAGTATTGAGAGGAGCAAAAACATAGCGATCTAGGTGAAGACATGAGAAGTGAGCAAAAACACGGCGATGCAGGGGAAGCTATGAGAGGTGAGGAATAACACAGTGATAAAGCTGAATCTATGGGATGTGCGCGAAAAGACAGCGATATAGGGGAAGCTATGAGAGGTGCGCAAGGCACAGCGATATAGGGGAAGCTATGAGAGGTGCGCAAGGCACAGCGATATAGGGGATGCTATGAGAGGTGCGTGAATACACAGAGATATAGGAGAGGTTATGAGATGTGCGTGAAAACACGGCGATATTGTGGAAGCCATGAGAGGTGCGCAAAAATACGGCGATATAGGGGATGGTATGGGAGGTGCACGGGAAACAGGGCGACATAGGGGAAGGTATGAGAGGTGCGCGAAGGCACAGCGATGTAGAGGATGCTATGGCAGGTGCGCGAATACACAGCGATATATGGGACGTTAAGAGATGTGCATGAAAACACGGCGATATTGGGGAAGCCATGAGAGGTGCGCAAAAATACGGCGATATAGGAGAAATTATGAGAGGAGCGTGAAAACTCAGCGATATAGAGGGAGGTATGAGGGGTGCATGAAAACGAGGCGATATAGGGGAAGGTATGGAAGGTGCGCAAAAACGGGGCGATATAGGGGAAGGTATGAGAGGTGCGCGAAGGCACAGCAATACAAGGGATGCTATGGGAGGTGCGCGAATACACAGCGATATAGGGGACATTATGAGATGTGCATGAAAACATGGCAATTTCGGGGAAGGTATAAGAACTGCGCAAAAATACAGTGAATTAGGAGAAGTTATGAGAGGTGCATGAAAAAACAGCGATATAGGGGAAGGTATGGAAGGTGCGCGAAAACAGGGCGATATAGGGGAAGTTATGAGAGGTGCGCGAAGGTACAGCGATATAGGGGATGGTATGAGAGGTGCGCGAAAACACCGTGATATAGGGGAAGACATGAGAGGTGCGCAAAAACAGGGCAATATAGTGGAACCTAAGGGATGTGCGCGAAACCACGGCGATACAGGGGAATGTATCAGAGGCGCGAGAAAACACAGCGATATAGGGGACGCTATTGGACATGCACAAAAAAACAGTGATATAGGGGAAGGTATGAGAGGTGTGCGAGAACACGGCGATATAGTGGAAATTGTAAGAGGTGCGCAAATGCTTGGCAATACAGGAGAATGTATCAGAGGTGCGAGAAAACACAGCGATATAGGGGAAGTAATGATAGGAGCGAAAACATAGCGATATAGGTGAAGACATGCGATGTGCGTGAAAAAACGGCGATATAGGGTAAGCTATGAGAGCTGAGCAATAACACAGCGATGAAGGTGAAGCTATGGGATGTGCGCGAAAACAGCGATGTAGGCGAAGCTATGGGAGGTGCGCCAAAACACAGCGATATAGGGGACGGTATGAGATGTGCATGAACACACGGCGATATTGGGGAAGCCATGAGAGGTGCCTGAAAACAGCGATATAGGTGAATTTAAGAGAGGTGCGTGAAAACACAGTAATATAGGAGGAGGGTAGGAGAGGAGCACGAAAACACAGCGATATCGGCGAAGGTATGAGAAGTGCGCGAAAACACAGCGATATAGGGGAAGGTATGAGAGGAGCGCGAAAACAGGGCGATATAGGGGGGGTTATGAGAGGTGCGTGAAAACCCAGCGACATTGGGGACGTTATGAGATGTGCATGAAACCACAGTGATATTGGGGAAGGTATGAGAGGTGTGCAAAAACACAGCGGTATACGAGAATGAATGAGAGGTGCGCGAAGGCACAGTGATATAGGGTATTCTATGGGCGGTGCGCAAATACACAGCGATATAGGGGACGTTATGAGATGTGCATGAAAACACATCAATATAGGGGAAGATATGAGATATGCGCAAAAATACATCGATATAGGGGAAGGTATGAGAGATGCGCGAAAACAGCGATGTAAGCGAAGCTATGGGAGGTGCGCGAATACACAGCGATATAGGGGACATTATGAGATGTGCATAACAATACAGCGATATAGGGGAAGTTATGAGAGGTGCGCAACAACACGGCGATGTAGGGGAAGCTAGAGAGGTGAGCAATAACACAGTGATAAAGGTGAATCTATGGGATGTGCGCAAAAAGACTGCGATATAGGGGAAGGTATGAAAGGTGAGCAAGGCACAGCGATATAGGAGAAGGTATGAAAGGTGAGCAAGGCACAGCGATATAGGGGAAGGTATGGAAGGTACTCGAAAACAGGGTGATATAGATGAAGTTATGAGAGGTATGCGGAGGCACAGCAATATAGGGGATGCTATGGAAGGTGCGCAAAAGCACAGTGATATAGGGGAAGACATGAGAGGTGCGCGAAAACAGGGCAATATAGTGGAAGCTTTGAGAGGTGAGCTAAAACCCGGCGATACAGGCGAAGCTATGAGAGGTGAGCAATATCACAGCGATAAAGGTGAATCTATGGGATGTGTGCGAAAAGACATCGATATAGGGGACAGTATGAGATGTGCATGAATACACGGCGATAGTCGAGAATCCATGAGAGGTGTGCGAAAACACAGCAATATAGGGGAAGTTATGAGAGGTGCGCAAAAACAGGGAGATATAGGGGAAGTTATGAGAGGTGCGTGAAAACCCAGCAATATAGGGGACGTTATGAGATGTGCATGAAAACACGGCGATATATGGGAAGCTATGAGAGGTGCACGAAAACACGGCAATATATGGGAAAGAATGAGAGGTGCGCGAAAACTTGGTATGACAGGCGAATGCATGAGAGGCGCGAGAAAACACAGCGATGTAGGGGAAGACATGAGATGCGCGCAAAAACAGGGCGATGCAGGGAAAGGTATGAGAGGTGCGCAAAAGCACAGCGATATAGGGGACACAATGGGACGTGCGCGAAAACACAGTGATATAGGGGACGGTATGAGAGATGTGCGAGAACACGGCGAGATAGGGGAAATTATGAGAGGTGCACGAAAACACGGCGATACGGGAGAATGTATCAGATGTGCGAGAAAACACAGCGATATAGGGGAAGTAATGAGAGGAGCAAAAACATAGCGATCTCGGTGAAGACATGAGAGGTGCACGAAAACATGGCGATATAGGTGAAGCTATGAGAGGTGAGCAAAAACACGGCGATACAGGGGAAGCTATGAGAAGTGAACAATAACACAGCGATAAAGGTGAATCTATTGGATGTGCGCGAAAAGACAGCGATATGGGGGAAGGTATGAGAGGTGCGCAATGCACAGTGATATAGGGGATGCTATGGGAGGTGAGTGAATCCACAGCGATATAGGGGACGTGATGATATGTGCATGAAAACGCATCGATATTAGGGAAGGTATGAGAGGTGCACAAAAACACAGCGACATAGGAGAAGTTGTGAGAGGTGTGCGAAAACACAGCGATATAGGGGAAGGTATGAAATATGCATGAAAACACAGCCATATAGGGGAAGTATTGAGAGGAGCGAAAACATAGCGATCTAGGTGAAGAAATGACAGCTGAGCAAAAACACGGCGATACAGGGGAAGCTATGAGGGGTGAGGATTAACACAGTGATAAAGCTGAATCTATGGGATGTGCGCGAAAAGACAGCGATATAGGGGAAGCTATGAGAGGTGCGCAAGGCACAGCGATATAGGGGAAGCTATTAGAGGTGCACAAGGCACAGCGATATAGGGGAAGCTACGAGAGGTGCGCAAGGCACAGCGATATAGGGGATGCTATGAGAGGTACGCGAATACACAGTGATATTGGGGAAGGTATGGGAGGTGCTCGAAAACAGGGCGATATAGGGAAAGGTATGAGAGGTGTGCGAAGGCACAGCAATATAGGGGACGGTATGGGAGGTGGACGAAAGCTCAGTGATATAGGGGAATACATGAGATTTGCATGAAACCACAGCGATATAGGGGACGCTATTGGACGTGCGCGAAAACACAGTGATATAGGGGAAGATATGAGAGGTGTGCGAGAACATGGCGATATAGGTGAATGTATGAGATGTGCGCGAAAACACGTTGATACAGGGAACTGTATCAGAAGTGCGAGAACACAGAGAGATATAGGGGAAGTAATGAGAGGAGCGGAAACACAGCGATATAGGTGAAGACATGAGGGGTGCGCGAAAACACGGCGATATAGGGGAAGCTATGAGAGGTAAGCAATAACACAGCGATAAAGATGAAGTTCTGGGATTTGCGCGAAAACAGGGCTATATAGGAGAAGGTATGAGAGGTGCGCAAAAACACAGCGATGTAGGCGAAGCCATGGGAGGAGCGCGGGAAGCAGGGCAATATAGGGGCAGGTATGAGCGATGAGCAAAGGGACAGCGATATAGGGGATGCTATGTGAGGTGCGTGAAGACACAGAGATATAGGAGACGTTATGAGATGTGCGTGAAAACACGGCGATATTGTGGAAGCCATGAGAGGTGCGCAAAAATACGGCGATATAGGAGAAATTATGAGAGGAGCGTGAAAACTCAGCGATATAGAGGGAGGTATGAGGGGTGCATGAAAACGAGGCGATATAGGGGAAGGTATGGAAGGTGCGCAAAAACGAGGCGATATAGGGGAAGGTATGAGAGGTGCGCGAATACACAGCGATATAGGGGACGTTATGAGATGTGCATGAAAACACGGTGATATAGGGGAAGACATGAGAGGTGCGCAAAAACAGGGCAATATAGTGGAACCTATGGGATGTGCGCGAAACCACAGCGATACAGGGGAATGTATCAGAGGTGCGAGAAAACACAGCGATATAGGGGACGCTATGGGACATGCGCAAAAAAACAGTGATATAGGGGAAAGTATGAGAGGTGTGCGAGAGTACGGCGATATAGGGTAAGCTATGAGAGGTGAGCAATAACACAGCGATCAAGCTGAAGCTATGGGATGTGCGCAAAAACAGCAATGTAGATGAAGCTACGGGAGGTGCGCCAAAAAAAAAAGCGATATAGGGGACGGTATGAGATGTGCATGAATACACGGCGATATTGGGGAAGCCATGAGAGGTGCCTGAAAACACGGCGATATAGGGGAAGTTATGAGAGGTGTGCAAAAACACAGCGATATAGGAGAAGTTAAGAGAGGTGCATGAAAACACAGCGATATAGGGGAAGGTATGAGAGGTGCACGAAGGCACAGCGATATAGGGGATGCTATGGGAGGTGCGCAAAAACACAGCTATATAGGAGACGGTATTGAGATGTGCATAAAAACATGGTGATATAGGGGGAGGTATGAGAGGTGCGCGTAAACACGGCGATTTAGGGGAAAGTATCAGAGGTGCGCGAAACTTGGTGTTACAGGGGAATGCATCAGAGGTGCCAGAAAACACAGCGATGTGGTGGAAGACATGTGAGGTGCGGGGAAACAGGGCAATATAGTGGAAGGTATGGGATGTGCGCGAAAACAGGGCGATATAGGGGAAGGTATGAGAGGTGCGTGAAGGCACAGCGATATAGGGGATGCTATGGGAGGTGCACGAATACACAGTGATATAGGGGACGTTATGAGATGTGCATAAAAACACGGCAATATAGGGGAAGTTATGAGAGGTGCGCAAAAATACAGCAATACAGGGGAAGTTATGAGAGGTGCGTGAAAACACAGCGATATAAGGGGAGGTGTGAGAGGTAACGAAAACACAGCGATATAGGGGGAGGTATGAGAGGTGCATGAAAACACAGCGATATACGGGAAGGTATGGAAGGTGCGCGAAAACAGGGCGATATAGGGGAAGTTATGAGAGGTGCGCGAAGGCACAGCAATATAAGGGATGCTATGGGAGGTGCGTGAATACACAGCGATATAGGGGACGCTATGAGATGTGCATGAAAACACGGCAGTATAGGGGAAGGTATAAGAGCTGCACAAAAATACAGTGATATAGGAGAAGTTATGAGAGGTGCGCAAAAATACATCGATATAGGGGAAGGTATGAGAGGTGCACGAAAACACAGCGATATTGGGGAAGGTATGAGAGGTGCGCAAGGCACAGCGATATAGGGGATGCTATGAGAGGTGCGTGAATACACAGCGATATAGGGGACGTGATGAGATGTGCATGAAAACGCAGCGATATTAGGGACGGTATGAGAGGTGCACAAAAACACAGCGATATAGGAGAAGTTATGAGAGGTGTGCGAAAACACAGCGATATAGGGGAAGGTATGAAAGGTGCACGAAAGCACAGAGATATATTCGGTAAGGAATGGGAGGTGCACGAATAGACAGCGATATAGGGGACGTTATGAGATGTGCATGAAAACGCAGCCTTAGTGGGGAAGTATTGAGAAGAGCGAAAAAATAGCGATCTAGGTGAAGACATGAGAGGTGAGCAAAAACACGGCGATACAGGGGAAGCTATGAGAGGTGAGCAATAACACAGCGATAAAGCTGAATCTATGGGATGTGCGCAAAAAGTCAGCGATATAGGGGAAGGTATGAGATGAGCATGAAAACACAACGATATAGGGAAAGATATGAGAGGTACAGGAAGGCACAGCGATATAACGGATGGTATGGGATGTGCGTGAAAACACAGTGATATAGGAGACGGTATGAGATATGCATGAAAACACGGCGATATGGGAGAATGTGTCAGAGGTGCGAGAAAACACAGCGATATAGGGGAAGTATTGAGAGGAGCAAAAACATAGCGATCTAGGTGAAGACATGAGAAGTGAGCAAAAACACGGCGATGCAGGGGAAGCTATGAGAGGTGAGGAATAACACAGTGATAAAGCTGAATCTATGGGATGTGCGCGAAAAGACAGCGATATAGGGGAAGCTATGAGAGGTGCGCAAGGCACAGCGATATAGGGGAAGCTATGAGAGGTGCGCAAGGCACAGCGATATAGGGGATGCTATGAGAGGTGCGTGAATACACAGAGATATAGGAGAGGTTATGAGATGTGCGTGAAAACACGGCGATATTGTGGAAGCCATGAGAGGTGCGCAAAAATACGGCGATATAGGGGATGGTATGGGAGGTGCACGGGAAACAGGGCGACATAGGGGAAGGTATGAGAGGTGCGCGAAGGCACAGCGATGTAGAGGATGCTATGGCAGGTGCGCGAATACACAGCGATATATGGGACGTTAAGAGATGTGCATGAAAACACGGCGATATTGGGGAAGCCATGAGAGGTGCGCAAAAATACGGCGATATAGGAGAAATTATGAGAGGAGCGTGAAAACTCAGCGATATAGAGGGAGGTATGAGGGGTGCATGAAAACGAGGCGATATAGGGGAAGGTATGGAAGGTGCGCAAAAACGGGGCGATATAGGGGAAGGTATGAGAGGTGCGCGAAGGCACAGCAATACAAGGGATGCTATGGGAGGTGCGCGAATACACAGCGATATAGGGGACATTATGAGATGTGCATGAAAACATGGCAATTTCGGGGAAGGTATAAGAACTGCGCAAAAATACAGTGAATTAGGAGAAGTTATGAGAGGTGCATGAAAAAACAGCGATATAGGGGAAGGTATGGAAGGTGCGCGAAAACAGGGCGATATAGGGGAAGTTATGAGAGGTGCGCGAAGGTACAGCGATATAGGGGATGGTATGAGAGGTGCGCGAAAACACCGTGATATAGGGGAAGACATGAGAGGTGCGCAAAAACAGGGCAATATAGTGGAACCTAAGGGATGTGCGCGAAACCACGGCGATACAGGGGAATGTATCAGAGGCGCGAGAAAACACAGCGATATAGGGGACGCTATTGGACATGCACAAAAAAACAGTGATATAGGGGAAGGTATGAGAGGTGTGCGAGAACACGGCGATATAGTGGAAATTGTAAGAGGTGCGCAAATGCTTGGCAATACAGGAGAATGTATCAGAGGTGCGAGAAAACACAGCGATATAGGGGAAGTAATGATAGGAGCGAAAACATAGCGATATAGGTGAAGACATGCGATGTGCGTGAAAAAACGGCGATATAGGGTAAGCTATGAGAGCTGAGCAATAACACAGCGATGAAGGTGAAGCTATGGGATGTGCGCGAAAACAGCGATGTAGGCGAAGCTATGGGAGGTGCGCCAAAACACAGCGATATAGGGGACGGTATGAGATGTGCATGAACACACGGCGATATTGGGGAAGCCATGAGAGGTGCCTGAAAACAGCGATATAGGTGAATTTAAGAGAGGTGCGTGAAAACACAGTAATATAGGAGGAGGGTAGGAGAGGAGCACGAAAACACAGCGATATCGGCGAAGGTATGAGAAGTGCGCGAAAACACAGCGATATAGGGGAAGGTATGAGAGGAGCGCGAAAACAGGGCGATATAGGGGGGGTTATGAGAGGTGCGTGAAAACCCAGCGACATTGGGGACGTTATGAGATGTGCATGAAACCACAGTGATATTGGGGAAGGTATGAGAGGTGTGCAAAAACACAGCGGTATACGAGAATGAATGAGAGGTGCGCGAAGGCACAGTGATATAGGGTATTCTATGGGCGGTGCGCAAATACACAGCGATATAGGGGACGTTATGAGATGTGCATGAAAACACATCAATATAGGGGAAGATATGAGATATGCGCAAAAATACATCGATATAGGGGAAGGTATGAGAGATGCGCGAAAACAGCGATGTAAGCGAAGCTATGGGAGGTGCGCGAAAGCACAGCGATATAGGGGAATGTATGAGATGTGCATCAATACACGGCGATAGTCGGGAAGCCATGAGAGGTGTGCGAAAACACAGCGATATAGGGGAAGGTATGAGAGCTGCGTGAAAACGCAGTGATATTGGGGAAGGTATGAGAGGAGCGCGAAAACAGAGCGATATAGGGGAATTTATGAGAGGTGCGTGAAAACCCAGCGACATTGGGGACGTTATGAGATGAGCATGAAAACACGGTGATATTGGGGAAGGTATGAGAGGTGTGCAAAAACACAGCGATATACGGGAATGCATGAGAGGTGCGCGAAGGCACAGTGATATAGGGGATGGTATGGGAGGTGCGCGAATACACAGCGATAAAGGGGACGTTATGAGATGTGCGCAAAAGTACATCGATATAGGGGAAGGTATGAAAGGTGCGCGTAAACACAGCGATATAGGGAAAGCTATGAGATGTGCATGAATACACGGCGATAGTCGGGAAGCCATGAGAGGTGTGCGAAAACACAGCGATATAGGGGAAGGTATGAGAGGTGCCTGAAAACACATTGATATAGGGGAAGGTATGAGAGGAGTGTGAAAACAGGGCGATATAGGGGAAGTTATGAGAGGTGCGTGAAAACCTAGCAATATAGGGGACTTTATGAGACGTGCATGAAAGCATGGCGATATAGGGGAAGGTATGAGAGGTGCGCGAAGGCACAGCGATACAGGGGAATGTATGAGAGGTGCACGAAAACAGCGATATAGGTGAAGGAATGGGAGGTGCGCGAAAACAGGGCGATATTTGGGAAGGTATGAGAGGTGCGCGAAGGCGCAGCGATATAAGGGATGCTATGGGAGGTGCGCAAATACACAGAGATATAGAGGGCGTTATGAGATGTGCATAATAACACGGCGATATAGGGTAAGTTATGAGAGGTGCGCAAAAACACGGCGATATAGGGGAAGTTAAGAGAGGTGCGTGAAAACACAGCGATATGGGGGAAGGTATGAGAGCTGCGCGAAAACACAGCGATATGGGAGACGGTATGAGATGTGCATGAATGCACGGCGATATCGGGGAAGCCATCAGAGGTGCGAGAAAACACAGTGATATAGGGGACAGTATGAGATGTGCATGAACACATGGCGATATTGGGGATTGTATGAGAGGTGCGCGAAAACACGGCGATATAGTGGAAGCTATGAGAGGTGAGCAAAAACACAGCGATAAAGGTGAAGCTATATCAGGGTGCGAAAAGACAGCGATATAGGTGAAGGCATGAGAGGTGCGCAAAAACACAGCGATGTAGCGGAAGCTATGGGAGCTGCGCGAAAACACAGCGATATAGGGGAATGTATGAAATATGCATGAACCATGGCGATATCGGGGATGCCATGAGAGATGCGCAAAAACACGGCTATATAGGGAAAAGTATGAGAGGTGCGCAAAAACACGGCGATACAGGGGAATGCATCAGAGGTGCAAGAAAACACAGCGATATAGGGGACGTTATGAGACGAGTGAAAACAGAGCGATATAGTGGAAGCTATGGGATGTGTGTGAAAGCAGGGCGATATAGGGGAAGGCATGAGAGGTGCACGAAAACACAGCGATATCGGGGAAGGTATGGGAGCTTCGCGAAAACAGGGCAATATAGGGGAAGGTATGAGAGGTGCACTAAAACACAGCAATACAGGGGAAGGAATGAGAGGTGTGCGAATACAGGGCGATATACGGGAATGTATGAGAGGTGCGCAAAAATAGGGCAATGTAGTGGAAGCTATGGGACGTGCGCGAAAACACAGTGATATAGAGGAAGTTATGAGAGGTGTGCGAGAATACAGCCATGTAGGGGAAATTATGAGAGGTGCGTGACAACACGGCGATACAGGGGAATGTATCAGAGGAGTGAGAATACACAGCGATATAATGGAAGTAATGACAGCAGCGAAAACATAGCGATATAGGTGAAGACATGAGAGGTGCATGAAAACAAAGTGATACAGGGGAAGCTATGAGAGGTGAGCAATATCACAGCGATAAAGATGAAGCTATGGGATGTGTGCAAAAAGACAGCGATTAAAGGGAATGTATGAGATGTGCGCGAAAGCACAGCAATATAGGGGATTCTATGGGAGGTGCGCGAATGCACAGCAATATGGGGGACGTTATGAGATGTGATTGAAAACACGGCGATATAGGGGAAAGTATGAGATGCGCAAAAATACAGCGATATAGGAGAAGTTATGAGAGGTGCGTGAAAACACAGCGATATAGGGGAAGGTATGAGAGGTGCACGAAAACACAGCGATATAGAGGAAGGTATGGGAGGTGCGCAAAAACACAGTGATATAGGGGAAGACATGAGAGGTGCTCGAAAACAGGGCTATATAGTGGAATGATGGGATATGCGCGAAAACATGGCGATGCAGGGAAAGTTATGAGAAGTGCCCGAAAAACACAGTGATACAGGGGATGCTATGGGACGTGTGCAAAAACACAGTGATATAGTAGAAGGTATGAGAGGTGTGCAAGAACATGGCTATATAGGGGAAATTATGAGAGGTCCGTAAAACCACGGCGATATATGAGAAGTTATGAGAGTTGAGTGAAAACACAGCGATATAGGGGAAGGTGTGAAGGTATGAGAGGTGCACGAAAACACAGCGATATAAGGGAAGGTATGAGAGGTGCGCGAAGGCACAGTGATATAGGGGACGGTATGAGATGTGCATGAAAACACGGAGATATCGGGGAAGAAATGAGAGATGCGTGAAAACACGGCGATATAGGGGAAAGTATGAGAGGTGCGCAAAAACACGGCGATACAGGGGAATGCATCAGAGGTGCGAGAATACACAGCGATATAAGGGAAGTTATGAGATGTGCATAACAACACGGCGATATAGGGTAAGTTACGAGAGGTGAGCAATAACACAGTGATAAAGGTGAATCTATGGGATGTGCGCGAAAAGACAGCGATATAGGGGAAGGTATGAAAGGTGCGCAAGGCACAGCTATATAGGGGAAGGTATGGAAGGTACTCGAAAACAGGGTGATATAGATGAAGTTATGAGAGGTATGCGAAGGCACAGCAATATAGGGGATGCTGTGGAAGGTGCGCAAAAACACAGTGATATAGGGGAAGACATGAGAGGTGCGCCGAAAACAGGGCAGTATAGTGGAAGCTATGAGAGGTGTGCTAAAACCCGGCGATACAGGCGAAGCTATGAGAGGTGAGCAATATCACAGCGATAAAGGTGAATCTATGGGATGTGTGCGAAAAGACATCGATATAGGGGACGGTATGAGATGTGCATGAATACACGGCGATAGTCGAGAATCCATGAGAGGTGTGCGAAAACACAGCGATATAGGGGAAGTTATGAGAGGTGCGCAAAAACAGGGATATATAGGGGAAGTTATGAGAGGTGCGTGAAAACCCAGCAATTTAGGGGACGTTATGAGATGTGCATGAAGACACGGCGATATAGGGGAAGGTATGAGAAGTGCACGAAGGCACAGCGATATAGGGGATGCTATGGGAGGTGCGCGAAAACACAGTGATATAGGGGACGGTATGAGATGTGTATGAAAACACGGAGATATATGGGAAGCTATGAGAGGTGCATGAAAACACGGCGATATATGGGAAAGAATGAGAGGTGCGCGAAAACTTGGCATGACAGGCGAATGCATGAGAGGCGCGAGAAAACACAGCGATGTAGGGGAAGACATGAGATGCGCGCCTCTCATGCATTCGCCTGTCATGCCAAGTTTTCGCGCACCTCTCATTCTTTCCCATATATCGCCATGTTTTCATGCACCTCTCATAGCTTCCATATATCTCCGTGTTTTTCATACGCATCTCATACCGTCCCCTATATCACTGTGCGATGCAGGGGAAGGTATGAGAGGTGCGCAAAAGCACAGCGATATAGGGGACGCAATGGGACGTGCGCGAAAACACAGTGATATAGGGGATGGTATGAGAGATGTGTGAGAACAGCGGGAGAGGATAGGGAGAAATTATGAGAGG
>NW_027277801.1:0-24410 GCF_030028105.1 Mobula birostris
GTCTTCCCCTATATCACGGTGTTTTCGCAAACCTCTCATAGGCATCCCCTATATCGCTGTGCCTTCGCACACATCTCATAACTTCCCCTATATCGCCCTTTTTTCGCGCACCTCCCATACCTTCCCCAATATCGCTGTGTTTTCGTGCACCTCTCATACCTTCCCTTATATCGCTGTGTTTTCACGCACCTCTCATAACTTCTCCTATATCACTGTATTTTTGTGCAGCTCTTATACCTTCCCTAATATCATTGCGTTTTCATGCACATCTCATCACGTCCCCTATATCGCTGTGTTATCGTGCACCTCTCTTACCTCCCCCTATATCGCTGTGCTTGCGGACCTCTCATACCTTCCCCTATATCGCTGTCTTTTCGCGCACATCCCATAGATTCACCTTTATCGCTGTGTTATTGCTCACCTCTCATAGCTTCCCCTATATCGCCGTGTTGTTATGCACATCTCATAACGTCCTCTATATTGCTGTATGTTCGCGCACCTCCCATAGCTTCCCTTATATCACTGTGCTTTCGCGCACCTCTCATACCTTCCCAAATATCGCCCTGTTTTGGCGCATCTCCCATTCCTTCACCTATATCGCTGTTTTCGTGCACCACTCATGCATTTCCGTAGACCGCTGTGTTTTTGCACACCTCTCATACCTTCCCCAATATCACCGTGTTTTCACGCACCTCTCATAACCTCCCCTCTATCGCCCTGTTTTCGCGCTCCTCTCAGACCTTCCCCTATATCACTGTGTTTTCACGCAGCTCTCATACCTTCCCCTATATCGCTGTGTTTTCGCACACCTCTCATGGCTTTGCCTACATCGCTGTTTTCGCGCACCTCTCATACCTTCCCCTATATCGATGTATTTTTGCGCACATCTCATACCTTTCCCTATATTGATGTGTTTTCATGCACATCTCATAACGTTCCCTATATACCTCCTGTATTTGCGCACCTCCCATACCATCCCCTATATCACTGTGCCTTCGCGCACCTCTCATGCATTCCCATATATCGCCCTGTTTTCGCGCACCTCGCATACCTTCCCCGATATCGCTGTGTTTTTGTGCTCCTCTCATACCTTCCCCTATATTGTTGTGTTTTCATGCACCTCTCTTAACTTCTCCTATATCGCTGTGTTTTTACACACCTCTCATACCTTCCCCTATATCGCTGTGTTTTCAGGCACCTCTCATGGCTTCCCCAATATCGCCGTGTATTCATGCACATCTCATACCTTTCCTATATCGCACAGTTTTCGCGCACCTCCGATTCCTTCCCCTATATCGCTGTGTTTTCACACACCTCTGATACCCTCCCTAATAACGCTGAGTTTTCATGCACATCTCATCACGTCCCTAATAACGCTGAGTTTTCATGCACATCTCATCACGTCCCCTATATCGCTGTGTATTCGCGCACCTCCCATAGCATCCCCATATCGCTGTGCCTTGTGCAGCTCTCATAGCTTCCCGTATATCGCTGTCTTTTCGCGCACAATCCCATAGTTTCACCTTTATCGCTGTGTTATTGCTCACCTCTCATAGCTTCCCCTGTATCGCCAAGTTTTTGCACACATCTCATGTCTTCACCTAGATCGCTATGTTTTCGCTCCTCTCAATACTTCCCCTATATCGCTGTGTTTTCTCGCACAATTGATACATTCTCCCGTATCGCTGAGTTTTCGCACACCTCTCATTATTTTCCCCTATATCGCCGTGTTCTCGCGCACTTCTCATACCTTCCCTTATATCGCCCTGTTTTCGTGCACATCCCATACCTTCCACTATATTGCCCTGTTTTCGTGCACCTCTCATGGCTTCCACTACATCGCTGTGTTTTCTGGCACCTCTGATGCTTTCCCCTGTAACGCCAAGTTTTCGCGCACCTCTCATACTTTCCTATATCGCCGTGTTTACGGGCACCACTCGTACCTCCCCCTATATCGCCATTGTTTTTATGCATATCTCATACCGTCTCTTATATCGCTGTGCCTTCGTGCACCTCTCATACCTTCCCCTATATCGCCCTGTTTTCGTGCACCTCCTATTACCTTCCCTTATATCACTGCGTTTTCGTGCACCTCTCATACCTTCCCCTATATGGCGGTGTTTTCATGCACATCTCATAACGTCCCCTATATCTCTGTTGTATTCGTGCATCTCCCATTCCTTCCCGAAGATATCTCTGTGTTTTCGTGCACCTTTCATATCTTCCCCTATATCGCTGTGTTTTCGCACACCTCTCATAACTTCTCCTATATCGCTGTGTTTTTGTGCACCTCTCATACCTTCCCTAATATCACTGCGTTTTCATGCACATCTCATCACGTCCCCTATATCGCTGTGTATTCATGCACCTCCCATAGCATCCCCTATATCGCTGTGCCTTGCGCACCTCTCACAGCTTCCCCTATATCGTTGTCTTTTCGCGCACATCCCATAGTTTCACCTCTATTGCTGTGTTATTGCTCACCTCTCATAGCTTCCCCTGTATCGCCGTGTTTTGCTCACCTTTCATAGCTTCCCCTATATCGCCACGTTTTCGCGCACCTCTCATGTCTTCACCTAGATCGCTATGTTTTCGCTCCTCTCAATGCTTCCCCTATATAGCTGTGTTTTCTCGCACATCTGACACATTCTCCCGTATCGCCGCGTATTCGCACACCTCTCATAATTTCCCCTATATCACCGTGTGCTCGCACACCTCTCATACCTTACCCTTTATCACTGTGTTTTCACGCACGTCCCATTGCGTCGCCTATATCGCTGTGTTTTTGTGCACCTCTCATACTTTCCCCTATATCGCCCTGTTTTTGCGCACATCCCATAACTTCACCTTTATCACTGTGTTATTGCTTACCTATCATAGCTTCCCCTATATCGCCGTGTTTTCGCGCACCTCTCATGTCTTCACCTATATCGCTGTGTTTCTGCTCCTCTCATTACTTCCCCTACATCGCTCTGTGTTCTCGCACTTCTGATACAGTTCCCTGTATCAACGTGTTTTCGCGCACTTCTCATAATTTCACCTATATCGCCCTGTTCTCGCACACCTCTCATATCTTCCCCTATATCATTGTGTTATCGCGCACGTCCAATAGCGTTCCCTATATCGCTGTGTTTTCACGCACCTCTCATATCTTCCCCTATATCACTGTGTTTTCACGCACCTCCCATAGAATCCTCTATATTGCTTTGCCTTCGCACACCTCTCATACCTTCCCCTATATTGCCCCGCTTTCGAGCACCTCTCATACCTTCCCCTATATCACTGTGTTTTCACGCAGCTGTCATACCTTCCCCTATATCGCTGTGTTTTCGCAAACCTCTCATTGCTTCCTGACTATCGCCGTGTATTCATGCACATCTCATACCTTCCCCTATATCGCTATGCTTTCGCGCACCTCCCATACCTTCGTCTACATCGCTGTTTTCGCGCACCTCTCATACCTTCCCCTATATTGATGTGTTTTCATGCACATCTCATAACGTTCCCTATATCGCTGGGTATTTGCGCAACTCCCATACCATCCCCTATATCACTGTGCCTTCGCGCACCTCTCATGCATTCCCGTATATCGCCCTGTTTTCGTGCACCTCCTATAGCTTTGCCTACATTGCTGTTTTCGCGCACCTCTCATACCTTCCCCTATATCGATGTATTTTTGCGCACATCTCATAATGTCCCCTATATCGCTGTGTATTTGCGCACCTCCCATACCATCCCCTATATCACTGTGCCTTCGCGCACCTCTCATGCATTCTCGTATATCGCTGTGTTTTTGCACACCGCTCATACCTTCCCCAATATCACCGTGTTTTCATGCACATCTCATAACGTCCCCAATGTCGATGGGTTTTCACACACCACTCATAACTTCCCCTACATCACCTTGTTTTCGCGCTCCCCTCATACCTTCACCTATATCACTATGTTTTCACGCAGCTCTCATACCTTCCCCTATATCGATGTATTTTTGCGTACATCTCATACCTTCCCCTATATCGCTGTGCTTTCGCGCACCTCCCATAGCTTCGCCTACATCGCTGTTTTCCCGCACATCCCTTAGCTTCACCTTGATCGCTGTGTTATTGCTCACCTCTCATAGCTTACCCTATATCGCCGTGTTTTCACGCACCTCGCATGTCTTCACCTATATCGCTATGCTTTTGCTCCTATCATTACTTCCCCTATATCGCTGTGTTTTCTTGCACCTCTGATACATTCTCCTGTATTGCCATGTTTTCGCGCACCTCTTACCATTTCCCCTATATCGTCGTGTTCTCGCACACCTCTCATACCTTCCCTTATATCACTGTTGTTTTGCGCATGTCCCATACCGTCCCCTATATCGCTGTGTTTTCTGGCACCTCTGATACATTCCCCTGTATCGCCGTGGTTTCGCGCACATCCCACAGGTTCCACTATATTGCCCTGTTTCTGCGCACCTCTCATAACTTCCCCTATATCGCCCTGTTTTCGCGCACCTCCCATACCTTCCCCAATATCGCTGTGTTTTCGTGCACCTCTCATACCTTCCCTTATATCGTTATGTTTTCACGCACCTCTCATAAATTCTCCTATATCGCCGTATTTTTGCGCAGTTCTTATACCTTCCCCTATATTGCCATCTTTTCATGCACATCTAATAACGTCCCCTATATGGCTGTGTATTCGCGCACCTCCCATAACATCCCTGATATTACTGTGCCTTCGCGCACCTCTCATACCTTCCCATATATTGCCCTGTTTTCGCGCAACTCTCATTACTTCCCCTATATCGCTCTGTGTTCTCGCACTTCTGATACAGTTCCCTGTATCAACGTGTTTTCGCGCACCTCTCATAATTTCACCTATATCGCCGTGTTCTCACACACCTCTCATATCTTCCGCTATATCACTGTGTTTTCACGCACATCCAATAGCGTCCCCTATATCGCTCTGTTTTCACGTACCTCTCATGTCTTCCCATATATCACTGTGTTTTCATGCATCTCCCATACCATCCCCTACATTGCTGTGTTTCACACACGTATCATACCTTTCCCTATATCGCCCTGTTTTCGAGCAGCTCCCATACCTTCCCCTATATCGCTGTGTCTTCGTGTACCTCTCATACGTCCCCTTATATCGCTGTGTTTTCACGCACCTCTCATAACTTCCCCTGTATTGCTGTATTTTTGCGCACCTCTCATAACGTACCTTATATTGCCGTGTTTTTATGCACATCTCATAACGTCCCCTGTATCGCTGTGTATTTGCGCACCTCCCATAGCATCCCCTATATCGCTGTGCCTTTGCGCACCTCTCATACCTTCCCCTATATCGCCCTGTTTTCGCGCACATCCCATACATTCCATTATATTGCCCTGTTTTCGTGCACCTCTCATGTCTTCCACTACATCGCTGTGTTTTCTGGCACCTCTGATGCATTCCCCTATAACACCAAGTTTTCGTGCACCTCTCATACTTTCCCCTATATCGCCATGTTTACGCGCACCTCTCATAGCTGCCCCTATATCGCCATGTTTTTATGCACATCTCATACCGTCTCCTATATCGCTGTGTTTTTGCGCACCTCCCATAGCATCCCCTATATCGCTGTGCCTTCGTGCACCTCTCATACCTTCCTCTATATCGCCCTGTTTTCGCGCACCTCCTATACCTTCCCTTATATCACTGCGTTTTTGTGCACCTCTCATACCTTCCCTTATATCGTTATGTTTTCACGCACCTCTCATAAATTCTCCTATATCGCTGTATTTTTGCGCAGTTCTTATACCTTCCCCTATATTGCCGTGTTTTCATCCACATCTCATAACGTCCCCTATATCGCTGTGCATTCGCGCGCCTCCCATAGCATCCCTTATATTGCTGTGCCTTCGCGCACATCTCATACCTTCCCGTATGTCGCCCTGTTTTCGCACACTCCCATACCGTCCCCTATATCGCTGTATTTTCGCACACCTCTCATGGCTTCCCCAATATCGTCGTGTTTTCATGCACATCTCATAACGTCCCCTATATCGCTGTGTATTCGCGCACCTCTCATAGCATCCCCTATATCGCTGTGCCTTCGCGCACCTCTCATACCTTCCTCTATATCGCCCTGTTTTCGCGCACCTCCTATACCTTCCCTTATATCACTGCGTTTTTGTGCACCTCTCATACCTTCCCTTATATCGTTATGTTTTCACGCACCTCTCATAAATTCTCCTATATCGCTGTATTTTTGCGCAGTTCTTATACCTTCCCCTATATTGCCGTGTTTTCACGCACATCTCTTAACGTCCCATATATCGCTGTGTATTCGCACACCTGCCATAGCATCCCCTATATTGCTGTGCCTTAGCGCACCTCTCATACCTTCCCCTATGTCGTCCTGTTTTCGCACACCTCCCATGGCATCCCCTATATCGCTGTGCCTTCGCGCACCGCTCATACCTTCCCCTATATCGCCCTGTTTACCACGCACCTCCCATGGCTTCGCCTACATCGCTGTGTTTTTGTGCACCTTTCTTAACTTCTCCTATATCGCTGTGTTTTTGCACACATCCCTTAACTTCACCTTTATCACTGTGTTATTGCTTACCTCTCATAGCTTACCCTATATCGCCGTGTTTTTGCTCACCTCTCATAGCTTCCCCTGTATCGCCGTGTTTTTGCTCACCTCTCATAGCTTCCCCTATATCGCCATGTTTTCGCGCACCTCTCATGTCTTCACCTAGATCGCTATGCATTCGATCCTCTCAATACTTCCCCTATATCGCTGTGTTTTCTCGCACATCTCATCACGTCCCCTATATCGCTGTGTATTCGCGCACCTCTCATAGCTTCCCCTATATCGCCGTGTTTTTGCGCACCTCTCATAACTTACCCTATATCGCCGTCTTGTTATGCACATCTCATAACGTCCTCTATATCGCTGTGTATACGTGCACCTCCCATAGTTTCCCTTATATCGCTGTGCTTTCGCGCACCTCTAATACCTTCCCAAATATCGCCCTGTTTTCGCGCACCTCCCATTCCTTCACCTATATCGCTGTTTTCATGCACCTCTCATGCATTCTCTTATATCGCTGTGTTTTTTGCACATCTCTCATACCTTCCCCAATATCACCGTGTTTTCATGCACATCTCATAACGTCCCTAATGTCGCTTGGTTTTCACGCACCTCTCATAACTTCCCCTATATCGCCCTGCTTTCGCGCTCCTCTCATACCTTCCCCTATATCACTGTGTTTTCACGCAGCTCTCATACCTTCCCCTATATCGCTGTATTTTCGCACACCTCTCATGGCTTCCCGACTATCGCCGTGTATTCATGCACATCTCACACCTTCCCCTATATCGCTGTGCTTTCACGCACCTCCCATAGCTTCGCCTACATCGCTGTTTTCGCACACCTCTCATACCTTCCCCTATATCGATGTATTTTTGCGCACATCTCATACCTTCCCCATATTGATGTGTTTTCATGCACATCTCATAATGTCCCCTATATCGCTGTGTATTTGCGCAATTCCCATACCATCCCCTATATCACTGTGCCTTCGCGCACCTCTCATGCATTCCCGTATATCACCCTGTTTTCGCGCACCTCCCATACCTTCCCCTATATCGCTGTGCCTTCGTGAACCTCTCATACCTTCCCCTATATCGCTGTGTGTTCAGGCACCTCTCATGGCTTCCCCAATATCGCCGTGTATTCATGCACATCTCATACCGTCTCCTATATCGCTGTGTTTTGGCGCACCTCCCATAGTTCACCTACATCGCTGTTTTTGCGCACATCCCTTAGCTTCACCTTGATCACTGTGTTATTGCTCACCTCTCATAGCTTACCCTATATCGCCGTGTTTTCGCGCACCTCGCATGTCTTCACCTATATCGCTATGTTTTCGCTCCAATCATTACTTCCCCTATATCGCTGTGTTTTCTCGCACCTCTGATACATTCTCCTATATTACCATGTTTTCGTGCACCTCTTACAATTTCCCCTATATCGCCGTGTTCTCGCACACCTCTCATACCTTCCCCTATATCACTGTTTTTTTGCGCATGTCGCATAGCGTCCCCTATATCGCTGTGTTTTCTCGCACCTCTGATACATTTCCCTGTTTCGCCGTGGTTTCGCGCACATCCCATAGGTTCCACTATATTGCCCTGTTTTTGTGCACCTCTCATGTCTTCCCCTATATCACGGTGTTTTCGTGCACCTCTCATAGCATCCCCTATATCGCTGTGCCTTCGCGCACCTCTCATACTTTCCCCTATATCGCCGTATTTGCGCGCACCTCTCATACCTCCCCCTATAACGCCATGTTTTTATGCACATCTCATACCGTCTCCTATATAGTTGTCTTTTCGCGCACCTCTCATAACTTCTCCTATATCACTGTATTTTTGCGCTGCTCTTATACCTTCCCCTATATTGCCGTGTTTTCATGCACATCTCATAACGTCCCCTATATCGCTGTGTATTCGCGCACATCCCATAGCATCCCTTATATTGCTGTGCCTTCGCGCACCTCTCATACCTTCCCCTATATCGCCCTGTTTTCGCGCACCTTCCATACCTTTCCCTATATCACTGTGTTTTCATGCACCTCTCATACCTCCCCCTATATTGCTGTGTATTCACACACCCTTCATAACTTCCCCTGTATCGCTGTGTTTTTGTGCACCTCTCATACCTTCCCTAATATTACTGCGTTTGCATGCACATCTCATCACATCCCCTATATCGCTGTGTTTTCGTGCACCTCTCATACCTCCCCCTATATCGCTGTGCCTTGCGGACCTCTCATACCTTCCCCTATATCGCTGTCTTTTAGCGCACATCCCATAGATTCACCTTTATCGCTGTGTTATTGCTCACCTCTCATAGCTTCCCCTATATCGCTGTGCTGTTATGCACATCTCATAACGTCCTCTATATCGCTGTATAATCGCGCACCTCCCATAGCTTCCCTTATATCGCTGTGCTTTCGCGCACCTCTCATACCTTCCCAAATATCGCCGTTTTCACGCACCTCCCATTCCTTCACCTATATCGCTGTTTTCGTGCACCTCTCATGCATTCCCGTATACCGCTGTGTTTTTGCACACCTCTCATACCTTCCCCAATATCACCGTGTTTTCACGCATCTCTCATAACCTCCCCTCTATCGCCCTGTTTTCGCGCTCCTCTCATACCTTCCCCTATAAAACTGTGTTTTCACGCAGCTCTCATACCTTCCCCTATATTGCTGTGATTTCGCACACCTCTCATGGCTTCCCGACTATCGCCGTGTATTCATGCACATCTCATACCTTCCCCTGTATCGCTGTGCTTTCGCGCACCTCCCATAGCTTCGCCTACATCGCTGTTTTCGCACACCTCTCATACTTTCCCCTATATAGATGTATTTTTGCGCACATCTCATACCTTTCCCTATATTGATGTGTTTTCATGCACATCTCATAACGTCCCCTATATCGCTCTGTATTTGCGCACCTCCCATACCATCCCCTATATCACTGTGCCTTCGCGCATCTCTCATGCATTCCCATATATCGCCCTGTTTTCGCGCACCTCCCAAACCTTCCCCGATATCGCTGTGTTTTCGTGCTCCTCTCATACATTCCCCTGTATTGCTGTGTTTTCACGCACCTCTCTTAACTAATCCTATATCGCTGTGTTTTTGCACACCTCTCATACCTTCCCCTATATCGCTCTGTTTTCAGGCACCTCTCATGGCTTCCCCAATATCGCTGTGTATTCATGCACATCTCATACCGTCCCCTATATCGCTGTGTTTTGGCGCACCTCCCATAGATTCGTCTATATCGCTGTTTTCGCGCACATCCCATAGTTTCACCTTGATCGCTGTGTTATTGCTCACCTCTCATATCTTACCCTATATCGCCGTGTTTTCGCGCATCTCGCAAGTCTTCACGTATATCGCTATGTTTTCGCTCCAATCATTACTTCCCTATATCGCTGTGTTTTCTTGCACCTCTGATACATTCTCCTGTATTGCCATCTTTTCGCGCACCTCTTACAATTTCCCCTATATCGCCGTGTTCTCGCACACCTCTCATACCCGTATCACTGTTTTTTTGCGCATGTCCCATAGCGTCCCCTATATCGCTGTGTTTTCTTGCACCTCTGATACATTCCCCTGTATCGCCGTGGTTTCGTGCACATCCCATAGGTTCCACTATATTGCACTGTTTTTGCGCACCTCTCATGTCTTCCCCTATATCACTGTTTTTTTGCGCATGTCCCATAGCGTCCCCTATATCGCTGTGTTTTCTCGCCCTTCTGATACATTCCCCTGTATCGTCGTGGTTTCGCGCACATCCCATAGGTTCCAGTATATTGCCCTGTTTTTGCGCACCTCTCATGTCTTCCCCTATATCACGGTGTTTTCGCGCACTTCCCATAGTATCCCTTATATTGCTGTGCCTTCGCGCACATCTCATACCTTCCCCTATATCGCCCTGTTTACGCGCACCTTCCATACCTTCCCCTATATCGCTGTGTTTTCATGCACCTCTCATACCCCCCCTATATCGCTGTGTTTTCACGCACCTCTCGTAATTTCTCCTATATCGCCGTATTTTTGCTCACCTCTCATGGCTTCCCCAATATTGCCGCATTTTCATGCACATCTCTTAACGTCCCATATATCGCTGTGTATTCGCGCAACTGCCATAGCATCCCCTATATAGCTGCACCTTCGCGCACTTCTCATACATTCCCCTATATCACCCTGTTCCCGTGCACCACCCATGGCTTCGCCTACATCGCTGCGTTTTTGCGCACCTCTCATATCTTCCCCTATATCGCCGTGTTTTCGCGCAACTCTCATTTCTTCACCTATATCGCTGTGTTACCACTCCTCTCATTGCTTCCCCTATGTCGCTCTGTGTTCTCGCACATCTGATACAGTTCCCTGTATCAACATGTTTTCACGCACCTCTCATAATTTCACCTATATCGCCGTGTTCTCGCACACCTCTCATATCTTCCCCTACATCAATGTGTTTTCGCGCACATCCAATAGCGTCCACTATATCGCTCAGTTTTCACGCACCTCTCATGTCTTCCCCTATATCACTGTGTTTTCGTGCATCTCCCATACCATCCCATATATTGCTGTGTTTTCACGCAGCTCGCACACCTCTCATGGCTTCCCGACTATCGCCGTGTATTCATGCACATCTCATACCTTCCCCTATATCGCTGTGTTTTCGCGCACCTCCCATAGCTTCGCCTACATCGCTGTTTTCGTGCACCTCTCATACCTTACCCTATATCGAAGTATTTTTGCGCACATCTCATACCTTCCCCTATATCGCTATGAATTCGCGCACCTGCCATACCATGCCCTATATCACTGTGCCTTCGCGCACCTCTCATGCATTCCCGTATACCGCTGTGTTTTTGCACACCTCTCATACCTTCCCCAAATTCACCGTGGTTTCATGCACATCTCATAACGTCCCCAATGTCGCTAGGTATTCAAGCACCTCTCATACCTTCCCCTATATCACTGTGTTTTCACGCAGCTCTCATACCTTCCCCTATATCGCTGTGTTTCCGCACACCTCTCATGGCTTCCCGACTATCGCCGGGTATTCATGCACATCTCATACCTTCCCCTATACCGCTGTGCTTTCGCGCACCTCCCATAGCTTCGCCTACATCGCTGTTTTCGCACACCTCTCATAATTTCCCCTATTTCGCCATGTTCTCGCGCACCTCTCATAACTTCCCCTATGTTTTCCCCTGTGTTTTCGCGCACGTCCCATTGCGTGCCCTATATCGCTGTGTTTTCGCGCACCTCTCATTGTTTCCCCTATATCGCCCTGTTTTCGTGCACATCCCATGGCTTCCACTATATCGCCCTGTTTTCGCGCACCTCCCATTCATTCTCCTATATCACTGTGTTTTTGTGCACCTCTCATACCTTCCCTAATATCACTGCGTTTTCATGCACATCTCATCACGTCCCCTATACCGCTGTGTTTTCGTGCACATCCCATAGATTCACCTTTATCGCTGTGTTATTGCTCACCTCTCATACCTTCCCCTATATCGCTGTCTTTTCGCGCACATCCCATAGATTCACCTTTATCGCTGTGTTATTGCTCACCTCTCATAGCTTCCCCTATATCGCCGTGTTGTTATGCACATCTCATACAGTCCCCTATATCACTGTGTTTTCACGCACCTCCCATAGCATCCCCTATATCGCTGTGCCTTCATGCACCTCTCATACCTTCCCCTATATCGCCCTGTTTTCGCGCACCTCCCATTCCTTCACCTATATCGCTGTTTTCGTGCACCTCTCATACCTTCCCCTATATCGCTGTATTTTCACACACCTTTCGTAACTTCTCCTACATCGCTGTGTTTTTGTGCACCTCTCATACCTTCCCTAATATCGCTGCGTTTTCATGCACATCTCATCACGTCCCCTATATAGCTGTGTATTCACGCACCTCCCATAGCATCCCCTATATCGCTGTGCCTTGCGCACCACTCATACCTTTCCTTATATCGATGTCTTTTCGCGCACATCCCATAGATTCACCTTTATCGCTGTGTTATTGCTCACCTCTCATATCTTCCCCTGTATCGCCGTGTTTTTGCTCACCTCTCATAGCTTCCCCTATATCACCGTGTTTTCGCACACCTCTCCTGTCTTCCACTATATCACTGTGTTTTCGCGCACCTTCCATAGCATCCCCTATATAGCTGTGCCTTCACATACCTCTCATAACTTCATCTATATCACCCAGTTTTCGAGCTCCTTCCATACCTTCCCCTATATCGCTGTCTTTTCGCGCACATCACATAGATTCACCTTTATCGCTGTGTTATTGCTCACCTCTCATAGCTTCCCCTGTATCGCCATGTTTTTGCGCGCCTCTCATAACTTCCCCCATATCGCCGTGTTGTTATGCGCCTCTGATAACGTCCCCTATATCACAGTGTATTCGCTCACCTCCCATAGCATCCCCTATATCGCTGTGACTTCGCGCACCTCCGATAGCATCCCCTATATCGCTGTGCCTTCGTGCACCTGTCATACCTTCCCCTGTATCACCCTGTTTTCGCGCACCTCCTATACCTTCCCTTATATCGCTGCGTTTTCGTGTACCTCTCATACCTACCCCTATATCGTTGTGTTTTCACGCACCTCTCACAACTTCTCCGATATTTCTGTATTTTTGCGCACCTCTCATAACTTCCCCTATATCGCCGTGATTTTATGCACATCTCATAATGTCCTCTATATCGCTGTGTATTCGTGCGCCTCCCATACCTTCCCCTATATCGCTGTGTTTTCGCACAGCTCTCATAACTTCTAGTATATCGCTGTGTTTTTGTGCACCTCTCATACCTTCCCTAATACCGTTGCGTTTTCATGCACATCTCATCACGTCCCCATATCGCTGTGTATTCACACACATCCCATAGTATCCCCTATATCGCTGCGCCTTGCGCACCTCTCATAGCTTCCCCTATATCGCTGTCTTTTCGCGCACATCCCATAGATTCACCTTTATCGCTGTGTAATTGTTCACCTCTCATAGCTTCCCCTGTATCACCGTGTTTTTACTCACCTCTCACAGCTTCCCCTATATCGCTGTGTTTTCGCGCACCTCTCATGTCTTCACCTAGATCGCTATGTTTTCACTCCTCTAAATACTTCACCTATAGCGCTGTGTTTTCTCGCACATCTGATACATTCTCCCGTATCGCCATGTTTTCGCACACCTCTCATAATTTCCCCTTTTTCGCCGAATTCTCGCACACCTCTCATACCTTCCCCTATATCCTTGTGTTTTTGCGCACGTCCCATTGCGTCCCCTATATCGCTGTGTTTTTTGTGCACCTCTCATACCTTTCCCTATATCGTCCTGTTTTCGTGTACATCCCATAGTTTCCACTATATTGTCCTGTTTTCGCGCACCTCTCATGTATTCCACTACATCGCTGTGTTTTCTGGCACCTCCGATGCATTCCCCTGTAACGCCAAGTTTTCGCGCACCTCTCATACTTTCCCCTATATCGCCATGTTTTCGGGCAACTCTCATACCTCCCCATGTATCGCCGTGTTTTTATGCACATCTCATACCGTCCACTATATTACTGTGATTTCGCGCACCTCCCATAGCATCCCCTATATCGCTGTGCCTTCGTGCACCTCTCATACCTTCCCCTATTCGCCCAGTTTTCGTGCACCTCCTATACCTTCCCTAGTATCGCTGCGTTTTCGTGCATCTCTCATACCTTCCCCTATTTCGCTGTGTTTTCATGCACCACCCATACCTTCCATTATATCACCGTGGTTTCGCGCACCTCCCATAGATTCCCCTATATCGCTGTGTTCTCGTACACCTCTCATAGCTTAACATATCTTGCAATGTTTTTGTGCACCTCTCATAGATTCCCTAAATCACTGTTTACGCGCACCTCTCACAACTAACCCTATATCGCCGTGTTTTCACGCACCTCGCATACCTTCCCCTATATCGCCGTGTTTTCATGCACATCTCCTAAGGTCCACTATATCGCAGGGTTTTCGCACACCTCCCATTCATTCTCCTATATCGCTGTGTTTTTGCGCACATCCCATAGATTCACCTTTATCGCTGTGTTATTGCTCACCTCTCATAGCTTCCCCTATATTACCGTGTTTTTGCTCACCTCTCATAGCTTCCACTATATTGTCCTGCTTTCACGCACCCTCTTGTCTTCCCCTATATCACTGTGTTTTCGCGTACCTCCCATAGCATTCCCTATATTGCTGTGTCTTCGCACTCATCTCATACCTTCCCCTATATCGCCCTGTTTTCGAGCACCTCCCATACCTTCCCCTATATCGCTGTGTTTTCGTGCACCTTTCATACCTCCTCCTATATCGCTGCTTTTTAATTCACCTCTCATAACTTCTCCTATATTGCTGTATTTTTGCGCACGTCTCATAACTTCCCCTATATCTCTGTGTTTTCATGCACATCTCATAACGTCCCCTATATCACTGTGTTTTCATGCACCTCGCATAACTTCCCCTATATCGCCCTGTTTTCGAGCACCTCCCATACCTTCCTCTGTATCGCTGTGCTTTTATGCACCTCTCATAACGCCCCCTATATTACTGTGTAGTCGCGCACCTCCCATAGCCTCCCACATATTGCTGTGCCTTCGCGCACTTCTCATACCTTTGCCTATATCGCCCAGTTTTCGCACACTTCCCATTCATTCTCCCATGTCGCTGTGCTTTTGTGAACCTCTCACACCTTCCCTAATATCGCTGCGTTTTCATGCACACCTCATAACGTCCCGTATATCGCTGTGTATTCACGCACCTCCCATAGCATCCCCTATATCGCTGTGCCTTGCGCACCTCTCATACCTCACCCTATATAGCTGTGTTTTTGCGCACATCCCATAGATTCACCTTTA
Organism: Mobula birostris; assembly: GCF_030028105.1. Classification (NCBI taxonomy): domain Eukaryota; kingdom Metazoa; phylum Chordata; class Chondrichthyes; order Myliobatiformes; family Myliobatidae; genus Mobula; species Mobula birostris. Next base: position 15,482 of record NW_027277801.1, read on the forward strand.
TCGCTGTGTTATTGCTCACCTCTCATAGCTTCCCCTATATCACCGTGTTTTTGCTCACCTCTCATAGCTTCCACTATATTCTCCAGCTTTCACGCACCTCTCATGTCTTCCCCTATATCACTGTGTTTTCGCGTACCTCCCATAGCATCCCTATATTGCTGTGCCTTTGCACTCATCTCATACCTTCCCCTATATCGCCCTGTTTTCGAGCACCTCCCATACCTTCCCCTATATAGCTGTGTTTTCGTGCACCTTTCATACCTCCTCCTATATCGCTGTGTTTTCGCTCACCTCTCATAACTTCCCCTATATCGCCGTGTTTTTATGCACATCTCATAACGTCCCCTATATCGCTGTGTATTCGCGCACCTCCCATAGAATCCCCTATATCGCTGTGCCTTCGTGCACCTCTCATTCCTTCCCCTATATCGCTGTGTTTTCGTGCACCTCTCATACCTTCCACTATATCGCTGTGTTTTCACACACCTCTCATAACTTCTCCTATATCGCTGTGTTTTTGTGCACCTCTTATATCTTCCCTAATATTGCTACGTTTTAATGCACATCTCATAGCGTCCCCTATATCGCTGTGTTTTCACGCACCTCCCATAGCATCCCCTATATCGCTGTGCCTTGTGCACCTCTCATACCTTCCCTTATATAGCTGTCTTTTCACGCACATCCCATAGATTCACCTTTATCGCTGTGTTTTTGCTCACCTCTCATAGCTTCCCCGATATCACTGTATTTTCGTGCACTTCCCATAGCGTCCCCTATATCGCCCTGTTTTCGAGCACCTCCCATACCTTCCTCTGTATCGCTGTGCTTTTATGCACCTCTCATAACGTCCCCTATATCACTGTGTCGTCGCGCACCTCCCATAGCCTCCCACATATTGCTGTGCCTTCGCGCACTTCTCATACCTTCGCCTATATCGCCCAGTTTTCGCACACTTCCCATTCATTCTCCCATGTCGCTGTGCTTTTGTGAACCTCTCACACCTTCCCTAATATCGCTGCGTTTTCATGCACACCTCATAACGTCCCGTATATCGCTGTGTATTCACGCACCTCCCATAGCATCCCCTATATCGCTGTGCCTTGCGCACCTCTCATACCTTCCCCTATATAGCTGTGTTTTTGTGCACATCCCATAGATTCACCTTTATCGCTGTGTTATTGCTCACCTCTCATAGCTTCCCCTATATCACCGTGTTTTTGCTCACCTCTCATAGCTTCCACTATATTCTCCTGCTTTCACGCACCTCTCATGTCTTCCCCTATATCACTGTGTTTTCGCGTACCTCCCATAGCATCCCCTATATTGCTGTGCCTTTGCACTCATCTCATACCTTCCCCTATATCGCCCTGTTTTCGAGCACCTCCCATACCTTCCCCTATATAGCTGTGTTTTCAAGCACCTTTCATACATCCTCCTATATCGCTGTGTTTTCACTCACCTCTCATAACTTCCCCTATATCGCCGTGTTTTTATGCACATCTCATAACGTCCCCTATATCGCTGTGTATTCGCGCACCTCCCATAGAATCCCCTATATCGCTGTGCCTTCGTGCACCTCTCATTCCTTCCCCTATATCGCTGTGTTTTCGTGCTCCTCTCATACCTTCTACTATATCGCTGTGTTTTCACACACCTCTCATAACTTCTCCTATATCGCTGTGTTTTTGTGCACCTCTTATATCTTCCCTAATATCGCTACGTTTTAATGCACATTTCATAGCGTCCCCTATATCGCTGTGTTTTCACGCACCTCCCATAGCATCCCCTATATCGCTGTGCCTTGCGCACCTCTCATACCTTCCCCTATATCGCTGTCTTTTCGCACACATCCCATAGATTCAACTTTATCGCTGTATTATTGCACACCTCTCACAGCTTCCCCTATATTGCCGTGTTTTCGCGCACCTCTCATGTCTTCACCTAGATCGCTATGTTTTCGCTCCTCTCATTACTTCCCCTATATCGCTGTTTTCTCGCACCTCTGATACATTCCCGTGTATCGCCGTGTTTTCGCTCACCTCTCATTATTTTCCCTATATCGCCGTGTTTTCGCGCACCTCTCATTCCTTCCCCTATATCATTGTGTTTTCGCGCACCTCTCATGGCTTCCCCAATATCGCCATGTATTCATGCACATCTCATACCGTCCCCTATATCGTTGTGTTTTCGCGCACCTCCAATAGCTTCGCTGACATCGGTATGTTTTCGCTCCTCTCAATACTTCCCCTATATCACTGTGTTTTCGTGCACGGCCCATAGCGTCCCCTATATCGCTGTGTTTTCTCTCACCTCTGATACATTCCCCTGTATCGCCGTGTTTTCGCACACATCCCATAGCTTCCACTGTATTGCCCTGTTTTTGCGCACCTCTCATAGCATCCCCTATATCACTGTGTTTTCGCGCACCTCCCATAGCATCCCCTATATTGCTGTGCCTTCGCACACCTCTCATACCTTCCCCTATATCGCCGTTTTCGCGCAACTCCCATACCTTCTCCTATATCGTTGTGTTTTCACGCACCTCTCATGCCTTCCCCTATATCGCCCTGTTTTCGAGCACCTCCCATAACTTCCGCTATATTGCCCTGTTTTCGCGCACCTCTCATGTCTTCCCCTATATCGCCGTGTCTTCATACAAATCTCATACCGTCCCCTATATCGCCGTGTTTTCGCACACCTCTCATAGCTTCCCCTATATTGCCGTGTTTTCATGCACATCTCCTAACGTCCCCTATATCGCTGTGTATTCGTGCACCTCCCTTAGCATCCCCTATATTGCTGTGCCTTCGCGCACCTCTCATACCTTCACCTATATCGCTGTTTTCGCGCACCTCCCATTCATTCTCCTATATCGCTGCGTTTTTGTGAACCTCTCATACCTTCCTTAATATCGCTGCGTTTTCATGCACATCTCATAACGTCCCGTATATCGCTGTGTATTCACGCATCTCCCATAGCATCCCCTATATCGCTGTGTTTTTGCGCACATCCCATAGATTCACCTTTATCGCTGTGTTATTACTCACCTCTCATAGCTTCCACTATATTGCCCTACTTTCACGCACCTCTCATGTCTTCCCTATATCACTGTGTTTTCACGCACCTCCCATAGCATCCCCTATATTGCTGTGTCTTCACACTCCTCTCATAGCTTCCCCTATATCGCCCTGTTTTCGAGCACCTCCCATAAATTCCCCTATATCGCTGTGTTTTCGTGCACCTTTCATACCTCCCCCTATATCGCTGTGTTTTCACTCACCTCTCATAACTTCTCCTATATTGCTGTATTTTTACGCACCTCTCATAACTTCCCCTATATAGCCGTGTTTTTATGCACATCTCATAACGTCCCCTATATCGCTGTGTATTCGCGCACCTCCCATAGAATCCCCTATATCGCTGTGCCTTCGCGCACCTCTCATACCTTCCCCTATATCGCTGTGTTTTCACACACCTCTCATAACTTCTCCTATTTGCTGTGTTTTTGTGCACCTCTTATATCTTCCCTAATATCGCTGCATTTTCATGCACATCTCATAACGTCCCCTATATGGCTGTGTATTCACGCACCTCCCGTAGCATCCCCTATATCGCTGTGCCTTCGTGCACCTCACATACCTTCCCCTATATGGCCTTGTATTCGCGCACCTCCCATAACATTCCCTATATCGCTGTGCCTTTGCGCTCCTCTCATACCTTCCCCTATATCTCCGTGTTTTCATGCACATCTCATAACGTCCCCTATATCGCTCTGTTTTCATGCACCTCGCATAACTCCCCTATATCGCACTGTTTTCGCGCACGTCTCATACCTTCCCCTAGAATACTGTGTTTTCAGGCACCTCTCATAACTTCCCCTATATCGCTATGTTTTCACACACCTGTCATTGTTTCCCGACTATCGCCGTGAATTCATGCACATCTCATACTGGCCCCTATATTGCTTTGTTTTCGCGCACCTCTCATACATGCCCCTATATCGCTGTCTTTTCGGGCATATCCCATAGCTTCACCTTTATCTCTGTGTTATTGCTCACCTCTCACAGCTTCTCCTGTATCGCCATGTTTTCGCGCACCTCTCATGTCTTCACCTATATTGATATGTTTTCGCTCCTCTCATTACTTCCCTTATATCGCTGTGTTTTCTCGTACCTCTAATACATTCCCCTGTATCGCCGTGTTTTCGCGCCTCTCTCATAATTTCCCCTATATTGCCTTGTTTTCGCGCACATCCCATAGCGTCGCCTATATTGCTGTGTTTTCGGGCACCTCTCATATCTTCCACTATATTGCACTGTTTTTGCGCACCTCCCTAACCTTCCCCTATATCGCCCTGTTTTCGTACACCTCCCATAATTCCCCTTTATTGCTGTGTTTTTGTGCACCTCCCATAGCGTCCCCTATATCGCGGTGTTTTCGCGCACCTCCAATAGCATCCCCTATATCGCTGTGCCTTGCGCACCTCTCATACCTTCCCCTATATCGCTGTCTTTTCGCGCACATCCCATAGATTCACCTTTATCGCTTTGTTATTCCTCACCTCTCATAGATTACCCTATATCGCCGGGTTTTTGCTCACCTCTCATAGCTTCCACTCTCTTGCCCTGTATTCATGCACCTCTCATGTCTTCCCCTATATCACTGTGTTTTCGCACACCTGTCATAGCTTCCCCTATATCGCCGTGTTTTCATGCACATCTCATACCGTCTCCTATATCACTGTATTTTCGTGCACATCCCATAGCATCCCCTATATCGCTGTGCCTTCGTGTACCTCTCATATCTTCCCCTATATCGCTGTGTTATCATGCACATCTCATAACGTCCCCTATATCGCTGTGCTTTCTCGCACCTCTGATATATTCCCCTGTATCGCCGTGTTTTTGCGCACCTCTCATAATTTCCCCTATATCGCCGTGTTTTCGTGCACCTCTCATTCCTTCCCCTATATCGCTGTGTTTTCGTGCACCTCTCATACCTTCCCCTATATCGCTGTGTTTTCACACACCTCTCATAACATCTCTTATATCGCTGTGTTTTTGTTCACCTCTTATATCATCCCTAATATCGCTGTGTTTTAATGCACGTCTGATAACGTCCCCTATATTGCCGTGTATTCACGCACCTCCCATATCATCCCCTATATCGCTGTACCTTGCGCACCTCTCATACCTTCCCCTATATCGCTGTCTTTTCGCGCACCTCCCATAGGTTCAACTTTATCGCTGTGTTTTTGCACACCTCTCAGAGCTTCCGCTATATCGCCGTGTTTTTGCTCACCTTTCATAGCTTCGCCTATGTTGCCGTGTTTTCGCGCACCTCTCATGTCTTCACCTAGATCGCTATGTTTTCGCTCCTCTCATTACTTCCCCTATATCGCTGTGTTTTCTCGCACCTCTGATACATTCTCCCATATCGCCGTGTTTTCGCGCACCTATCATAGCTTCCCCTATATCGCCGTGCTTTCATGCACATCTCATACTGTCTCCTATATCACTGTGGTTTCACGCACATCCCATAGCATCCCCTATATCGCTGTGCCTTCGTGTACCTCTCATATCTTCCACTATATCGCTGTGTTTTCATGCACATCTCATAACTTCCCCTATATCGCTGTGCTTTCTCGCACCTATGATACATTCCCCTGTATTGACATGTTTTCACGCACCTCTCATAACTTCCCCTATATCGCCCTGTTTTTGCACTCCTCTCATAACTTCCCCTATATCGCTGTGCTTTCGCGCAGCTCTCTTAACTTCCCCTACATCGCCCTGTTATTGCGCACATCCCATAGCTTCCATTATATTGCCCTGTTTTTGCAAACCTCTCATGTCTTCCCCTACATCGCTGTCTTTTCTCGCACCTCTGATGCATTTGCCTGTAATGCCAAGTTTTCGCGCACCTCTCATACTTTCCCCTATATCACTGTGTTTTCGCGCACCTCTCATAGCTTCCCATATATCGCCGTGTTTTCATACACATCTCATACCGTCCCCTATATCGCTGTGTTTTCACGCACATCCCATAGCATCCCCTATATCGCTGTGCCTTCGTGCACCTCTCATAACTTCCCCTATATCGCCGTGTTTTCATGCACATCTCATAACGTCCCCTATATCGCTGTGTTTTCATGCACCTCGCATAACTTCCCCTATATCGCCCTGTTTTCGCGCACCTCTCATACCATCCGCTATATCACTGTGTTTTCACGCACCTCTCATAACTTCCCCTATATTGCTGTGTTTTCACACACCTGTCATTGTTTCCCGACTATCGCCGTGTATTCATGCACATCTCATACCGTCTCCTATATCGCTGTGTTTTCGCGCACCTCTCATACATACCCCTATATAGCTGTCTTTTCGCGCATATCCCATAGCTTCACCTTTATCTCTGTGTTATTGTTCACCTCTCACAGCTTCCCCTCTTTCGCCGTGTTTTCGCGCACCTCTCATGTCTTCACCTATATTGCTATGTTTTCACTCCTCTCATTGCTTCCCTTATATCGCTGTGTTTTCTCGTACCTCTGATACATTCCCCAGTATCGCGTGTTTTCGCGCACCTCTCATTATTTCCGCTATATCGCCGTGTTTTCGCGCACGTCCCATAGCGTCGCCTATATCCCTCTGTTTTCGCGCACTTCCCATTCCTTGACCTATATCTCCCTGTTTTCGCGCACCTCCCATACCTCCCCCTTTGTCGCTGTGTTTTCGCACACCTGTCATTGTCTCCTGACTATCGCCGTGTATTCATGCACATCTCATACCGTCCCCTATATCGCTGTGTTTTCGCGCACCTCTAATAGCATCCCTATATCGCTGTGCCTTGCGCACCTCTCATACCTTCCCCTATATCGCTGTCTTTTCGCGCACATCCCATAGATTCACCTTTATCGCTTTGTTATTCCTCACCTCTCATAGATTCCCCTATATCGCAAGGTTTTTGCTCACCTCTCATAGCTTCCACTATATTGCCCTGTATTCACGCACCTCTCATGTCTTCCCTTATATCACTGTGTTTTCGCGCAGCTCCCATAGCATCCCCTATATTGCTGTGCCTTCGCATACCTCTCATATCTTCCCTTATATCACCCTGTTTTCGAGTACCTTCCATACCTTCCCCTATATTGCTGTGTTTTCGTGCACCTCTCGTACCTCCCCCTATATCTCGTACCTCCCCCTATATCCCACAGATTCACCTTTATCGCTGTGTTATTGCTCACCTCTCATAGCTTCCCCTATATCGCCATGTTTTTGCCCACCTCTCATAACTTACCCTATATCGCCATGTTGTTATGCACATCTCATAACGTCCTCTATATCGCTGTGTATTCACGCACCTCCCATAGCATATCGCTTTGCCTTCGCGCACCCGTCATACCTTCCCAAATATCGCCCTGTTTTCGCGCACCTCCCATTCCTTCACCTATATCGCTGTTTTCGTGCACCTCTCATACCTTCTCTTATATCGCTTTGCCTTTGCGCACCTCTCATACCTTCCCCTATATCGCCGTGTTTTCATGCACATCTCATAACATCCCCTATATCGCTACGTTTTCACGCACTTCTCATAATTTCCCCTATATCGCCCAGTTTTTGCTCTCCTCTCATACCTTCTCCTATATCACTGTGTTTTCACGCAGCTCTCATACCATCCCCTATATCGCTGTGTTTTCGCGCACCTCCCATAGCTTCGTCTACATCGCTGTTTTCGTGCACCTCTCATACCTTCCCTTATATCGATGTATTTTTACGCAGAACTCATAATGTCCCCTTTATCGCTGTGTTATTGCTCACCTCTCATAGCTTCCCCTATATCGCCCTGTTTTCGCACTCCTCTCATGCATTCCCGTATATCGCTGTGTTTTTGCACACTTCTCATAACTTCCCCAATATCACCGTGTTTTCATGCACATCTCATAACGTCCCCAATGTCGCTGGGTTTTCACGCACCTCTCATAACTTCCCCTATATCGTCCTGTTTTTGCACTCCTCTCATACATTCCCCTATATCACTGTGTTTTCACGCAGCTCTCATACCTTCCCCTATATCGCTGTATTTTCGCACACCTCTCATGGCTTCCCGACTATCGCCGTGTATTCATGCACATCTCATAACTTCCCCTATATCGCTGTGTTATTGCACACCTCTCACAGCTTCCCCTATATCGCTGTGTTTTCGCGCACCTCTCATGTCCTCACCTAGATCGCTATGTTTTCGCTCCTCTCATTACTTCCCCTATATCGCTGTGTTTTCTCGCACCTCTGATACATTCTCCCATATCGCCGTGTTTTCGCGCACCTATCATAGCTTCCCCTATATCGCCGTGTTTTCATGCACATCTCATACCGTCTCCTATATCACTGTGTTTTCACACACATCCCATAGCATCCCCTATAGCGCTGTGCCTTCGGGTACCTCCCATACCTTCCCCGATTTCGCTGTGTTTTCGTGCACCTCCCATAGCTTTGCCTACATCACTGTTTTCGCGCACAGCCCATAGCTTCACCTTCATTGCTGTGTTATTGCTCACCTCTCATAGCTTCCCCTATATCGCCGTGTTTTCACGCACCTCGCATGTCTTCACCTATATCGCTATGTTTTTGCTCCTATCATTATTTCCCATATATCGCTGTGTTTTCTTGCACCTCTAATATCTTACCCTATATCGCTGTGTTTTCACACACCTCTCATAACTTCTCCTATATCGCTGTGTTTTTGTGCACCTCTTATATCTTCCCTAATATCGCTACGTTTTCATGCACATCTCATAACGTCCCCTATATATATCGCTGTGTATTCACGCACTTCCCATAGCATCCCCTATATCGCTGTGCCTTGCGCACCTCTTATATCTTCCCCTATATCGCTGTCTTTTCGCGCACATCCCATAGATTCAACTTTATCG
>NW_027277802.1:0-5000 GCF_030028105.1 Mobula birostris
ACTATTCTACGTTCTATGTTAATCCCAGCAGGTTTTGTCAGGAAAGATTTTCCCCTGAGGAAACCATGCTGACTTTGGCCTATTTATCACGTGTCTCCAGGTGCTCTGAAACCACATCCTCAACAATTCACTCCAACACCTTCCACCACTGAGGTCAGGCTAACTGACCCATAATTTCCTTTCTTCTGCTTCTCTTCCTTCGTGGAACTTCCACAATACTAGTGGCGTCTTCCGCAGGGAAGACTGATGCACAATACTCATTCAGTTCATCTGCCATTTCCTTGTCCCCATTACCACCTCTCCAGCATCGTTTTCCAGCGGTCCGATATCCAGCTCTCTTTTTCACTTTACGTAGCCGAAAATCTTTTGGTATCCTCTTTAGTATTTTTGGCTAGCTGACTTTTTCATATTCCATCTTTAACTTCTTAATGACTTTTGTAGTTGCCTTCCATTGGTGTTTAAAAGCTTCCCAATCCTCTAACTTCCCACTAATTTTTGCCCTGTTGTATACCCTCTCTTGGGCTTTTATCCTTCCTTTAGAATACTGTTTCCTCTTCGGGATGTATATCCTGCGCCTTCCGAATTTCTTCCAGAAATTCCAGCCATCTGCCATCATCCCTGCCAGTGTTCTCCTCCAAACAATTCTGGCCAACTCCTCTCTCATGCCTCTGTAATTCCCTTTACTCCACTGTAACACTGGTCCATTTGGCTTTAGCGTCTCCTTCTCAGGTTTCAGGGTGAACTGGATCATATCCTGATTGCTTTTGCCCCCAGGGTTCTTTTACGTTAAGCTCTCTCATTAATTCTGGTTCTCTCATCAATTCTGGTTCATTGTGCAACACTCAATCCAGAATAGCTGATGGGCTGAACCACGAGCTGCTCTAAAAAAAACTGTCCAGCTCCAACCTGACTTTCCGAATTCCCCCACCGTGACTCATGTAACTTTGCCCTTTTGGCGGGCATCCTCAATCCCCTGTGTAAATTGCAGACCGCATCCTCACTACTGTGCTCATGGGCAAGGGTGAAAGGTGAAATGTTTGGGGGGGGCGGAAATCTCGGAGGGAGGTGAGAGTGTGAGACGAGCTGCCAGCAGAAGCGGTGCGTGCGAGCTCGATTTCAACGGTGGAGAGAAGTTTGGACCGGTACATGGATGGGAGGGGTGCGGGGGGATGTGGTCTCGACGCAGATCGATGGGGAGTGGGCAGTTCAGCACAGACTAGACGGGCCGAAGGGCCTGTTTCTGTGCTGCACTCTTCCACGGCTTTCTTGACTATATAAAGTCGCACAGCCACACGCTCACACTCACGCAGACCTCTAGGATGGGTGCAGACTGCCTGCTCTCTGCTCGGTTCGTATTAATAACCACAGGCTGCTGCCTGTGATCTCAGAGCCGCCTGGGACCGTGGGTGCACAGACACAGGAAGCCGGGAGCTGTCGCGCAAACACCTCCCCCAACGCTCGCAGCTGAAGCAAGAGCGCGGACCTGGCTGTGCACGCTCGTCTGCAGCCCCGGCGTCGCACCGAGCCCAGGAGGGTCTGCGTGGGGTGAGTCCCAGACTGCTGTCTCCCAGCGCCGGGAACCGATCGCGGTGGGGGTGGGGGGAGGAGGGCTTCGGGGCATTCCCGGGGGTGTGAGTCAGTTAGTGACCCTCCCTCTCCCGCCCTTTCACCCCATCTCCCCAACTCACTCTTTCTCTGTTCCCCTCCCTCCTTCATCTCCTTCCTGTTCTACCCTCCCTTCCTCTCCTCCATCCACTATCTCTCCCTCCAGTCCTCCCTTCTCTGCTCTATTCCTCCACCCCAGTTCCCTCCCCTCCCTCTCTCCTGCCCCCTTTTGTCCTCCCTCCGTTCCTCACCACTCCCCTCCCTTCCAACAACATGGTGTCTCTCCGCCCCCCTCAGTCTCTCCCCTCCGTCCTGGGGTTCCTGCTCCCCATCACTGCCCACTGAGAGAGAGCGAGTGAGGGTGTGAGAGTGTGTGAGAGAGAGAGACAGAGCGAGTGAGGGAGTGTGAGAGAGAGGAAGAGAGAGGGGGGACAGAGAGCGGGAGGGGAAAAGAGAGAGAGGGGGTGAGAACGAGAGAGAGTGAGTGAGTGAGATAGAGGGAGAAAGAGCGAGAGATAGGGTGAGACAGATACGGAGAGAGAGAGAGAGAGAAAGAGAGGAGAGAGAGAGAGGGGTTGAGAGCAACAGAAATGCAGGGAGAGCGAGACAGAGAGAGTTAACGGGGTGGTGGTGGTGATCTGGCTGGGATTCCTGCACCCCACTACAGCCCAGAGACCCCTGGGTTAGAGAGGGAGGGGGTGTTGGAGATTCGGGGGTGGGGTTCTTGCTCAGAGACCCCTGGGTTAGAGAGGGAGGGGGTGTTGGAGATTCGGGGGTGGGGTTCTTGCTCAGTGACCCCTGGGTTAGAGAGGGAGGGGGTGTTGGAGATTCGGGGGTGGGGTTCTTGCTCAGTGACCCCTGGGTTAGAGAGGGAGGGGGTGTTGGAGATTCGGGGGTGGGGTTCTTGCTCAGTGACCCCTGGGTTAGAGGGGGAGGGGGTGTTGGAGATTCGGGGGTGGTGTTCTTGCTCAGTGACCCCTGGGTTAGAGAGGGAGGGGGTGTTGGAGATTCGGGGGTGGTGTTCTTGCTCAGTGACCCCTGGGTTAGAGAGGGAGGGGGTGTTGGAGATTCGGGGGTGGGGTTCTTGCTCAGTGACTCCTGGGTTAGAGAGGGAGGGGGTGTTGGAGATTCGGGGGTGGGGTTCTTGCTCAGTGACCCCTGGGTTAGAGAGGGAGGGGGTGTTGGAGATTCGGGGGTGGGGTTCCTGCCCAGAGACCCCTGGGTTAGAGAGGGAGGGGGTGTTGGAGATTCGGGGGTGGGGTTCTTGCTCAGAGACCCCTGGGTTAGAGAGGGAGGGGGTGTTGGAGATTCGGGGGTGGGGTTCTTGCTCAGTGACCCCTGGGTTAGAGAGGGAGGGGGTGTTGGAGATTCGGGGGTGGGGTTCCTGCCCAGAGACCCCTGGGTTAGAGAGGGAGGGGGTGTTGGAGATTCGGGGGTGGGGTTCTTGCCCAGAGACCCCTGGGTTAGAGAGGGAGGGGGTGTTGGAGATTCGGGGGTGGGGTTCTTGCCCAGTGACCCCTGGGTTAGAGAGGGAGGGGGTGTTGGAGATTCGGGGGTGGGGTTCTTGCTCAGTGACCCCTGGGTTAGAGAGGGAGGGGGTGTTGGAGATTCGGGGGTGGGGTTCTTGCTCAGTGACCCCTGGGTTAGAGAGGGAGGGGGTGTTGGAGATTCGGGGGTGGGGTTCTTGCTCAGTGACCCCTGGGTTAGAGAGGGAGGGGGTGTTGGAGATTCGGGGGTGGGGTTCTTGCTCAGTGACCCCTGGGTTAGAGAGGGAGGGGGTGTTGGAGATTCGGGGGTGGGGTTCTTGCTCAGTGACTCCTGGGTTAGAGAGGGAGGGGGTGTTGGAGATTCGGGGGTGGGGTTCTTGCTCAGTGACCCCTGGGTTAGAGAGGGAGGGGGTGTTGGAGATTCGGGGGTGGGGTTCTTGCTCAGTGACCCCTGGGTTAGAGAGGGAGGGGGTGTTGGAGATTCGGGGGTGGGGTTCTTGCTCAGTGACCCCTGGGTTAGAGAGGGAGGGGGTGTTGGAGATTCGGGGGTGGGGTTCCTGCCCAGAGACCCCTGGGTTAGAGAGGGAGGGGGTGTTGGAGATTCGGGGGTGGGGTTCCTGCTCAGTGACCCCTGGGTTAGAGAGGGAGGGGGTGTTGGAGATTCGGGGGTGGGGTTCCTGCCCAGTGACCCCTGGGTTAGAGAGGGAGGGGGTGTTGGAGATTCGGGGGTGGGGTTCTTGCTCAGTGACCCCTGGGTTAGAGAGGGAGGGGGTGTTGGAGATTCGGGGGTGGGGTTCTTGCTCAGTGACCCCTGGGTTAGAGAGGGAGGGGGTGTTGGAGATTCGGGGGTGGGGTTCTTGCTCAGTGACCCCTGGGTTAGAGAGGGAGGGGGTGTTGGAGATTCGGGGGTGGGGTTCTTGCTCAGTGACCCCTGGGTTAGAGAGGGAGGGGGCGTTGGAGATTCGGGGGTGGGGTTCCTGCCCAGAGACCCCTGGGTTAGAGAGGGAGGGGGTGTTGGAGATTCGGGGGTGGGGTTCCTGCCCAGTGACCCCTGGGTTAGAGAGGGAGGGGGTGTTGGAGATTCGGGGGTGGGGTTCCTGCCCAGTGACCCCTGGGTTAGAGAGGGAGGGGGTGTTGGAGATTCGGGGGTGGGGTTCTTGCTCAGTGACCCCTGGGTTAGAGAGGGAGGGGGTGTTGGAGATTCGGGGGTGGGGTTCTTGCTCAGTGACCCCTGGGTTAGAGAGGGAGGGGGTGTTGGAGATTCGGGGGTGGGGTTCCTGCCCAGAGACCCCTGGGTTAGAGAGGGAGGGGGTGTTGGAGATTCGGGGGTGGGGTTCCTGCTCAGTGACCCCTGGGTTAGAGAGGGAGGGGGTGTTGGAGATTCGGGGGTGGGGTTCCTGCCCAGTGACCCCTGGGTTAGAGAGGGAGGGGGTGTTGGAGATTCGGGGGTGGGGTTCTTGCTCAGTGACCCCTGGGTTAGAGAGGGAGGGGGTGTTGGAGATTCGGGGGTGGGGTTCTTGCTCAGTGACCCCTGGGTTAGAGAGGGAGGGGGTGTTGGAGATTCGGGGGTGGGGTTCTTGCTCAGTGACCCCTGGGTTAGAGAGGGAGGGGGTGTTGGAGATTCGGGGGTGGGGTTCTTGCTCAGTGACCCCTGGGTTAGAGAGGGAGGGGGCGTTGGAGATTCGGGGGTGGGGTTCCTGCCCAGAGACCCCTGGGTTAGAGAGGGAGGGGGTGTTGGAGATTCGGGGGTGGGGTTCCTGCCCAGTGACCCCTGGGTTAGAGAGGGAGGGGGTGTTGGAGATTCGGGGGTGGGGTTCCTGCCCAGTGACCCCTGGGTTAGAGAGGGAGGGGGTGTTGGAGATTCGGGGGTGGGGTTCTTGCTCAGTGACCCCTGGGTTAGAGAGGGAG
>NW_027277802.1:15000-24409 GCF_030028105.1 Mobula birostris
CTGGAGCTGAGCAAAAATATAACTTTGGTCTCTTTGTATCATGAAAGAATGCAGACAAACAGAAAGTAAACCTTTTTTGGATATAATGCTTTTGATTGCATCACGGTGCAAACACTTTGCAACAAATCAACTGAGGTATAAAACCTTCTCTTGATGATTTTCATCTGCAGTCGGTGTCTGAATGTCCTTACTGACGTGTCCCACCATAATCAGCCAGCTTCGATGGATTCCAGTTGCCCTGACACCATTTCTCCACGACCGCAATCTCCCGGTGAAACTTCTCACTGTGCTCGTCGCCGACACTGACAACATTTGCAGGGAGGGAGTCGAAATGGGAATGATCTTCAGTGACATGTTGCACTTCACGGTTTTGTACATTTGAAGCATGTTGCCAACCAGCTGCACGTAGTTTGGTGCTCTGTAGTTGTCAAGAAAAATTTCAGCAACAACCTTGATTGCCTTCCATGCGATTTTCTCCAGTCCATCACTAGAAGTTCTTCCAATTGCTTGTTATTGATGGCCTGTGGACCAACGAGAGTGCCTTCCTTCATCTTGGCATCAGTTATTCTGGAAAACATCTGCCTGAAATATCAAAATCCTTCACGGAAGTTGATAGCCTTTCCGAAACCCGTCCTGCCACGCAGCATCCGACCTGCCTAAGCATGCCTGGGCATCCCTGGACGAGATAGCAAACTTCTCAGCTTCTTTTGTGGGAAACATTTTTAATTCACTTGAATTATGAATTGAAAGGACAAATATAGGTGACTTCAAAGGTTCCACTGAATATTGGAGAATATATACAGTATACAACCTGAAATTCTTACTCTTCACAGACATCCTCGAAATGCGAGAAAAACCCCCAAAGAATGAATGACAGAAAAATGTTAGAACTCCAAAACCCCCTCCCCTCTCAAATGCACAAGCAGCAACATCCCCCCTCCCCAACCCACCTCAGCAAAAGCATCAGACAGACCCCCTCCCCCTCCCCAGCACCGGCCATGCAAGCAATAGCTCTCTCTTTCTCTCTCTCACTAACGAGGGAGAGGCAGATATCGTTCCCGTCGCAGTGAGGCCAACAGCTCACGGTTTTTTTTCAGATTATGAGGACACTCAGTCCTCGTTTATTGTCATTTAGAAATGCATGCATTAAAAAATGATACAATGTTCCTCCAGAATGATATCACAAGAAACATAGGACAAACCAAGATTAAAACTGACAAAACCACATAATTATAACATATAGTTACAACAGTGCAAAGCAATACCGTAATTTGATAAAGAGCAGACCATGGGCACGGTAAAAAAAAGTCTCAAAGTCCCGATAGACCCACCATCTCACGCAGACGGTAGAAGGGAGGAACTCTCCCGGCCATGAACCTCCAAGCACCACCAACTCCTGATGCAGCACCATTGGAAGCACCCAACCGCAGCAGACTCTGAGTCCGTCCGAAAACCTCAAGCCTCCGACCAGCCCTCCGACACCGAGCACTGAGCACCGTTCTCTGCCGAGCACTTCGACCCCGCCCCGGCCGCCGAGCAACAAGCAAAGCCGAGGACTCGGGGCCTTCTTCTCCAGAGATTCCGGATACCACACAGTAGCAGCGGCAGCGAAGCAGGCATTTCAGAAGTTTCTCCAGATGTTCCTCTCTGCTCTCACGTCTGTCTCCATCAAATCAGGATCGTGCACGGCACCCTACTTGACAGATTACAGACATAATTCACCGGAGTGGCCGCTGCCAGCTGCGTCGCGCTGCCATCTTCTCCCGCCGGTTTTGATTTTACGATTTGCAGAGTCACCTCCTTCGAAAGCACGTGCACCACTGTCTCCGTGTTCCGATCGCCCGCGACACTTCGGTCCGCAAGACCGAACAGGAATCAGGCCATCTGCAGGGCCGAGCCCCGAAGGCCCAGGCCACTCCTGGAGTTACCGAAAATGCTAGGCCGCTCGGCGAGCTCCGAGAGCGGGAGCCCACCTGCCGTGAAGAGCCGCAGTTTGAGTGCAGCTGTCGACCACGGACTCCAACAGGACCCCAGGCACCTTGGAAAGGAAGGAAAAGACTTTGACGAGAAGAAATTAAACTGTTCCACAGATGAACTGGAAGAAGGGGCCTCCTTATCTTAAAAAAATGGTGCGATTGGAAAATTTACTGGTGACTTTTGTGATCAGAAGCCCAAAATGCAAAAGCTACACCCAGAAGTATTCAGGAAGCAAATTCTTTGTTGTCCAGTGTTATCAAAGTATGTATACATTATACAACCTTGAGATTTATCTCCTTACAGGCAACCCTAAAACAAAGAAACCCCAAAATAACCCCTGTGAAAAGAAGAACACCGAACACCTAATGTGCAGAGGAAAAAAATCACGCCAATAGCTTTAGAAACTGGAGTTTACCGAAAGATACAAAGCCAGTGCAGGCCACAAGCTCAGTTCAGCACCGGAGCAGGCCGCAGGCCAGAGGCTCAGCTCAGCGCAGAGCTGAGTAAACATCGCGGAGCAGCAAGCAAAACTGGCCTGTTGCTCTCCTCCGATCCCAACACCCTGACCTTCCCAATGCGGCCCAGTGCTTAAATCAATCAGACGTCAGGAGTTCCCTCACTCCAGCCTCTGCTTGCCTCGCCTTCACCTCCTAATCATGGTCTAATTTGGGAAAGTTAGCATGGCTTTTTGAGGGGCAGGCCATGCCCCTCGAGCCTAATTGAATTCTTCGAGGACATGACAAAGCACACTGATGGAGGCAGTGCAGTGGATGTGGTGCCTATGGACTTCAGTAAGGCATTCGATATGGTTCCCCATGACAGGCTGGTCTGGTAGGTCAGGAGGCTTGCGATCCAGGGGATCGACTTGGATGAGGAAGTGGAAGGTGGGTTAGTAAGTCTGAAGATGGCAGGAGGGTTTGCGGAATTGTGGAGGGTGTAGAGGTTGTCGTGGGTGACCGCGGGACGTTGACAGGACGTAGAGTCGGGCTGAGAAGCGGCAGATGCGGTTCAGCCCGGAAAAGTGTGAAGTAATTGGCTTTGGAAGGGCAGATTTGACGGCAGAGGTCAGGGTTAATGGCAGAATTCTTAGCAGTGTGGACAGAGGGATCTTGATCAACGTCCATAGATCCCTCAAAGTCCCTGCACAAGTCGATGGGGTGGTGAAGAAGGCGTTTAGTGTGTTGGCCTTCGTTAGTCGGGGGATTGAGTTGAAGAGCCGTGAGGTAACGTTACAGCTCTGTAAAGCCCTGGTTAGACCCACACTTGGAGTATTGAGTTCAGTTCTGGTCACCTCGTTGTAGGAAGGATGTGGCCAGTCAGGGTACTTTCTGTTAAGTTAGTTAGAGTTCAGCGACAAACCAAACCCCCTTAGCCTCCTTGTGCACTTTCCTCCCACCAACTTAAACTAAACTCCTCCTGCCTACCCGATGTGCGCCTCCTCCCCGTCCCTGCACAGCCCTGCGTCTGTCGAACCTGTATCGTATCTGCCTCCATCACTGCAGACCAGGGACCCACTGCTCTCTGAGGGAGTGAAAACCCAGCACCACAATCTCCTTTGACCTTTTCCCCATCTCACCTTAAACTCGTGGCCTCTGGTATTAGACATTTCCACCCTGAGGAACTGAAGTTCCCAGCTGTCTGCCCTAGCTACGTCATACGTAATCTCATAAACCTCCATCCGATCTCCCGTCAGTCTCCGCCACTCCGGACAAAGCAACCCAAGTTTGTTTGACCCCCTCTTTACACTGTACAACTAAGATTTTGCTTCCGGACTACTTGTGGGTGCATCTGTTGCATTTTTGGCTGCTAATCATGAAAATCACCATAAGATTTCCCCTTCGTGCATCATTTTTTGAGATCGCCTGTATTTGTCATTCCAATTCATAATTCAAGTCAGAATAACTGATGCCAAGATTAAGAAAGGCATTTTTTGTTGGTCCAATTCAAAGAACTTCTCGTGGGACCGGAGAAAATTGCATGGAAGGCATTCAAGATGCTGTTGAAAATGCTCTTGACAACTACAGAGCACCAAACTACGTGCAGCTGGTTGGCAACATGCTTCAAACGTACAAAACCCTGAACTGCAACATGTCACCAAAGATTCATTTTCTGCATTCCCATTTCGACTCCTTCCCTGCAAATCTTGTCACTGTCAGTGACGAGCACGGTGAAAGGTTCCACCAGGACATTGCGGTCGTGGAGAAACTGTAACTGGGCAACTGGCAAACTCAATGTTTTTCAGTTGGACAAGTCACCCGGACCAGGTGGGCTACATCCCAGAGTCCTGAGAGAGGGTGCTAAAGAGATAGTGGGTGCATTGGTTATGATCTTTCAAGAATCACTTGCTTCTGGCATGGCCCTGGAGGACTGGAAGATTGCAAATGTCACTCCACTCTTTAAGAAGACCTGGAGTATTGTGTGCAGTTTTGGTCCCCTAATCTGAGGAAAGACATTCTGGCCATCGAGGGAGTACAAAGAAGGTTCACCAGATTGATTCCTGGGAGGGCAGGACTTTCATATGAAGAAAGACTGGATCGACTAGGCTTATACTCACTGGAATTTAGAAGATTGAGGGGGGATCCTGTTGAAACGTATAAAATCCTAAAGGGATTGGACAGGCTAGATGCAGGAAGATTGTTCCCGATGTTGGGGAAGTCCAGAACGAGGGGTCACAGTCTGAGGATAAAGAGGAAGCCTTTTAGGACCGAGATGAGGAAAAACTTCTTCACACAGAGAGTGGTGAATCTGTGGAATTCTCTGCCACAGGAAACAGTTGAGGCCAGTTCGTTGGCTATATTTAGGAGGGAGTTAGATATGGCCCTTATGGCTATGGGGATCAGGGGGTATGGAGGGAAGGCTGGGGCGGGGTTCTGAGTTGGATGATCAGCCATGATCGTACTGAATGGCGGTGCAGACTCGAAGGGCCGAATGGCCTACTCCTGCACCTCTTTTCTATGTTTCTATGAAAACAAAAGAAAGGAAATTATAAGCCAGATAGCCTAACAGTGGTTGGGAAAGTGCTGGAGTCTATTATTAAGGATGAGGTTTCAAGATACTTGGAGACTAATGATTAAATCAGGCAAAGTCAGCACAGTTTTTGTAAAGTGAAATCTTGCCTGACAAATCTGTCAGTAAGAAGGAAGTAACAATCAGGGTGGACAAAGGAGATGCAGTGGATGTCAGTTACTTGGATTTTCAGACAACATTTGATAAGGTGCCACACACGAGACTGTTTAACAAGATAAAACCCACACAGCGTTACAGGAAAGAGACTGGCATGGGTAGAGGAACGGCTGACAGGCAGGAGGCAGAGAGTGGGAATGAAAGGGGCCTTTTCTGGTCGGCTGCCGGTGACTAGTGGTGTTCCTCGGGGGTCAGTATTGGGGCTGCTACTTTTCACATTGTTTGTCAGCGATTCGGATAGTGGAATCGATGGCTTTGTGGCAAAGTCTGCGGATGATTCGAAGGTCGGTGGAGGGGTAGGTAGTGCCGAGGAAGCAATACAATTGCAGCAGGACCTAGACAAATTGGAAGAATGGGCAAAACGTGTCAGATGGAGTACAGTGTTGGGAAATGTACGATGATGCAGTTTGGTAAAAGGAACAATAGTGCGGACTGTTATCTAAATGGGGAGAAGGTTCAAACATCAGAGGTGCAGAGGGACTTAGGAGTCCTCGTGGAAGAAGGTTAATTCACAGGTTGAGTCTGTGGTAAAGAAGGCAAATGTAATGTTGGCATTTATTTCAAGGGGAGTAGAATATAAAGGCAAGGAGATAATGCTGAAACTTTGTACGGGACTTGTCAGGCCAGCTGTTGGAGTGTGGTCAACAGTTTTGGGCCCTGTATCTCAGAAAGGATGTGTTGTCATTGGAGGGAGGCCAGAGGAGGTTCACGAGGATGATTCTGGGTATGAAGGGGTTAACATAGGAGGAGCATTCGGCAGCTTTGGGCCTGTACTCACTGGAATTTAGAAGAATGCGGGGGGGACCTCATTGAAATCTCATAGAATTTTTTGAGGACGTAACTAGTAGAGTGGATAGGGGAGAACCAGTGGATGTGGTATATTTGGATTTTCAGAAGGCTTTTGACAAGGTCCCACACAGGAGATTAGTGTGCAAACTTAAAGCACACGGTATTGGGGGTAAGGTATTAGTGTGGGTGGAGAGTTGGTTAGCAGACAGGAAGCAAAGAGTGGGAATAAACGGGACCTTTTCAGAATGGCAGGCGGTGACTAGTGGGGTATCGCAAGGCTCAGTGCTGGGACCCCAGTTGTTTACAATAGACATTAATGACTTGGATGAGGGAATTAAATGCAGCATCTCCAAGTTTGCAGATAACACGAAGCTGGGCGGCAGTGTTAGCTGTGAGGAGGATGCTAAGAGGATGCAGAGTGACTTGGATAGGTTGGGTGAGTGGGCAAATTCATGGCAGATGCAATTTAATGTGGATAAATGTGAAGTTATCCACTTTGGTGGCAAAAACAGGAAAACAGATTATTATCTGAATGGTGGCCGATTAGGAAAAGGGGAGGTGCAACGAGACCTGGGTGTCATTATACACCAGTCATTGAAAGTGGGCATGCAGGTACATCAGGCAGTGAAAAAGGCGAATGGTATGCTGGCATTTATAGCGAGAGGATTCGAGTACAGGAGCAGGGAGGTACTACTGCAGTTGTACAAGGCCTTGGTGAGACCACACCTGGAGTATTGTGTGCAGTTTTGGTCCCCTAAACTGAGGAAAGACATCCTTGCCATAGAGGGAGTACAGAGAAGGTTCACCAGATTGATTCCTGGGATGGCAGGACTTTCATATGATGAAAGACTGGATGAACTGGGCTTGTACTTGTTGGAATTTAGAAGATTGAGGGGGGATCTGATTGAAACGTATAAAATCCTAAAGGGATTGGACAGGCTAGATGCAGGAAGATTGTTCCCGATGTTGGGGAAGTCCAGAACGAGGGGTCACAGTTTGAGGATAAAGAGGAAGCCTTCTAGGACCGAGATGAGGAAAAACTTCTTCACACAGGGAGTGGTGAATCTGTGGAATTCTCTGCCACAGGAAACAGTTGAGGCCAGTTCGTTGGTTATATTTAAGAGGGAGTTAGATATGGCCCTTGTGGCTACGGGGATCACGGGGTATGGAGGGAAGGCTGGTACAGGGTTCTGAGTTGGATGATCAGCCATGATCATACTGAATGGCGGTTCAGGCTCGAAGGGCCGAATGGCCTACTCCTGCACCTATTTTCTATGTTTCTATGGGACTGCCGAGTGTTGAAAGGACGAGATAGGGTGGACGTGGAGAGAATGTTTCCTGTGGTGGGGGTTTCCAGAACTAGAGGCCACAGCCTCAAAGTTAAGGGGTGACCTTTCAGAACAGGAGGAATTTCTTTCAGCCAAAGAGTGGTGAGTCTGTGGAACGCTCTGCTACGGATTGGGGCGGAGGCCAAGCCCGTGGGTGTATTTAAGGCAGAAATTGATAGATTCCTGATTGGTTGGGGCGTCAAAAGATAGGGCAAGAAGGCAGGTGTACGGAGTTGAGTGGGATCCGGGATCAGCCATGATGGAATGGTGGAGCAGACTCGATGGGCTGAATGGCCTAATTCAGCTCCTATGTCTTACGGTCTTACGGAACCCATCGCTGCTGGCTGATTATGGTCCGACACTTTGGTGAGTACAAATGAAAATCGTCAACAAAAGATTTTTAGCTCACTTGATTTGTTGCAAAGCGTCGCCTGTTAGGCAATTCAACGCATTATACTCACAGAAACATAGAAGACCTACAGCACAATACAGGCCCTTCGGCCCACAATGCTCTGCCAAACATGTCCTTACCTGAGAAATTACCTTACCTAGGGCTTGGCATCAGTGCCAGGCTCCGGAGCGAAGGGTCCCGAGTTCTGATCCAAGTCGGGCCACCCCCGAGAACGTTTTCCATCCGTGCCAGGTTGAGCGCCGAGCTGGCCACTCGGCCTCGTAAAGAAATACAAGGGTCGAGTCAGGAGCGTTCATATCGTGACCCGGTTAATCCTGACACCACGCGCCAGGCAAGAATGGCTGACTGTCTGGTGCAACATGCTTAAATAAACCCAGGGCTACCCATCGCCATCTACTTTTCTGAGCTCCATGTAACTATCCAGGAGTTTCTTAAGAGACCCTATCATATCCGCCTCCATCACTGTCGCCGGCAGCCCATTCCACGCACTCACCACTCTCTGAGTAAAAAACTTACCCCTGACATCTCCTCTGTACCTACTCCCCAGCACCTTAAAGCTGTGCCCTCTCGTGCTGGCCATTTCAACCCCGGGGGAAAAGCCTCTGACTATCCACACCATCAATGCCTCTCGTCATCCTTCAGTGAAAGTTACTTTCCTGTTTCTCCAAATTCCTACATGATGCAGGTAATCAGAAATCGTACTTGCGTTCAGCTTCAAGCCGTCTATCATAAACGAATGTAACCAGCTGAGCATCTTTTTTAACTGTGTATTCACCCTGGTCATGCTAAATAGTCATAGTCACAGTCATACTTTATCGATCCCGGGGGAAATTGGTTTCATTACAGTTGCACCATAAATAATAAATAGTAATAAAACCATAAATAGTTAAATAGTAATATGTAAATTATGCCAGGAGATAAGTCCAGGACCAGCCTATTGCCTCAGGGTGTCTGACCCTCCAAGGGAGAAGTTGTAAAGTTTGATGGCCACAGGCAGGAATGACTTCCTATGACGCTCTGTGCTGCATCTCGGTGGAATGAGTCTCTGGCTGAATGTACTCCTGTGCCCACCCAGTACATTATGTAGTGGATGGGAGACATTGTTCAAGATGGCATGCAACTTAGACAGCATCCTCTTTTCAGACACCACCGTGAGAGAGTCCAGTTCCATCCCCACAACATCACTGGCCTTACAAATGAGTTTGTTGATTCTGTTGGTGTCTGCCACCCTCAGCCTGCTGCCCCAGCACACAACAGCAAACATGATCGCACTGGCCACCACAGACTCGTAGAACATCCTCAGTATCGCCCGGCAGATGTTAAAGGACCTCAGTCTCCTCAGGAAATAGAGACGGCTCTGACCCTTCTTGTAGACAGCCTCAGTGTTCTTTGACCAGTCCAGTTTGTTGTCAATTCGTATCCCCAGGTATTTGTAATCCTCCACCATGTCCACACTGACCCCTTGGATGGAAACAGGGGTCACCGGTAACTTAGCTCTCCTCAGGTCTACCACCAGCTCCTTAGTCTTTCACGTTAAGCTGAAGATAATTCTGCTAGCTGTCTGTGCCTTCAAGAGCGAACGGTGACCTCATTATCCACTTGTGGATAGGAAAGGAGTGTTACAGGGTTCATGAGTGAGTTATTGACATTGGACAGCGTGTGATGGTGGGAAGTTCCTTATGGGCCTCGGAGAGTGAGGGAGGAGAAATCTCGTTTCAGG